>NW_016908641.1:665657-708753 GCF_001483705.2 Eufriesea mexicana | reverse complement strand
CTCTTCCTCCGTCTGCGCCTCCTAGCCTCTCGGCTCACGCACGCCAGCCGTCCACCACTGCTTTTCACGCGTCTCGCCTCTTCGATAGCGTGTCCGGAATCGTTCTATCCGTCGTTTCCTTGTCCACGGATTTGCATCGATTAACGACAGCCGCGAAGAATATCGATTCGCTGCCGCGGACCTTTGCGTCCAATCCGTTTAAGGGGAGCGGTGAAGAGCTGGGTGACGGAGTCGTTCGAGGAGTGTCGCAATCTTTTTCCCAGTCAGACATTTTTATCCTTTCCGAAGGGGTTGAAATTTCACACCGAGGCCGCGAATGATCTCGTTTCAATTTTCTGTTCATCCGTGACACCTTCGCTGGCATGGCGATGATGGCTCAATGACCATATATAGCTATTTTTTGCATTTGTATTTGTTGTGTTTTAACCATGTTTTGGGAATTTGAACGACGAAGATAAACAGCGTCGAATGGAGAATATTAGTATCTTTTGATAATTCCTCGTTTTATTCTGAGAATAATGAAAGTCCTATATAAAGTGCGCGGCTGTCAACGTGTCAAAGAGCCGGAGAATGAATATTTCGGACGTATTCCTTTATCGAGTAACTCGCGTATGAATATATTGATCCTCAGATCAGGGGTACCGATTATATTTCGTGATTTGTCGATCCTCCGAGGGTTCAGTATTCCGTATTCAACGTTATCGTTCCGGCCACTTGTCTCCATGCTTCTTCTCATTCCATTTTCTTAGAGGTTCTTTCGTTTTCCTACCTTCTGATCACTTGACCAGTCGTGGAAGGCTTCGCGTTAATTTCGGGTTCCAAATGAGAATATATTTGTCTCTACGAATGTTATACGATTTTATTGGGCACCAAGGAAAGAATTGAGACGAAAACGAGCGAAATTTTTATTTTACCGTAGAGAAAGAAACACGAAAGCGATGTTAGAAATGTTAGGAATGTCACTCGACGCCAAGTAATGAGAATAAAGATAATTGAAAATGACGCGTGCTACTCCATAAAGTTCGAAGTTTCCACAGAACGCTGGGGGTACGACGAAGCGAATAGTAATGATAAATTAACAAATGGAATACGGAATGTGACGTGTACGTATCGTACAAAGCTAATCTCGACGTCAAATCCTATCAGTGACACCATGACGCTCCACGCTCCTTATGATTTCCCGTTGCAGCCGAGGAGATCCTTTGATTGATGGAGGGCGATGGGAATCTCGAACGAAAGCAAAGTGTCAGCCTTTTATCCGTATCTGCTACCCTATTTGTCACTTCTACCGTGTGCGCAATATTATCGCAATATACATTTTGCATGTATATCACCCTGAGAATATTTTTAAGAAAAATTTACCGAAAACATCTTTCTTCGATTATCATCCAATTTTCCTCGCGAAGTTTGACCATACCCAAAGTTACGTCCTCATACTACTGAACAAGTAGAACCGGACTACGTTCAGACCACGCGCTTTCATCTGTCACCTGAAAACAATCGAAGATTATCGACGAGAAAAGGCGCACGAATATTATTCAAATACGTCTCGTTTTTTAAAAAACGAAGAGCTTCCAACAGCCAGGGTATACTTGCAAAAAGAAATCGATTCGAATTCCGCCAACTCCTTTTGATTAAATAAAAGGTGTACTCCAAGGAAAAATTCGATCGGAATACCTCAGTTCCTCAGGACCAATTATCCAACCGATTTCCCCCCGGTTCAGCCGAGCAGCGAACTTTCAATTTCCAAGGGCCCGAAAGAAACGCGGAGGAGCGATTCGATGGAATTCGAGAGGTCGATCGGCGCGCGATATAAATGCAAGACGGAAACAGTAGTAAAGTCCGTCGTTTCGACGGCAGGAATTACTCGGCTGTACACGAAAGTGGAAACGAAAGGCAGGGGGGGTGGAGATGACCGCAAGGAGAGCAGCTTTACGAGGCTCTCCCGAACTCTGGCGCTCGTCACGCGAGAGAAATGACACGCGGGGCGGGTTGGCAAGAGGGTGGACGAAGCGGAGAAAGCGGAGGGGCCTCTCGTTTTCGTTCTGTTACGGGCTGCGTCGCCGTCGTAAAGCTGGGTTTATTTATGCGGCCCTCGTCGGTCGCCTCCTGCAGTAGGACGACGGAGACGTGACAACGTGACGTGGTTACTCCATCGTCTAGCCCTGGTACAACCCTTATAGTTCGGTTATGTTCTTCCTGACAAACGCACGCTTATTTCGCTCCTGATGCCGACCTGTCTGGCCCCGTGCGCCCCATATCGAAAATAGGACTCGCGAGATGGACGATGCAGATGCGGATGCCGAAATGACAGAGGGAAGTTTATCCCTTGCATCGTGATTTTTTAATTTTAGCTAACCACTGCCACAATGACTTCAGAAATTCTTCGAATTTTCTGTATCTTCACACTGGGCCCATAACCCAAATCGCTGTTTCTAAAACTTTCCTCAAAAATTCTACGTTCAACGTGTTAGCCTTTCAACTGTCAAAACTCGTCTTGACAATTATTTGACCATAACAATTCCAGAAATTCTTCGAATTTTCTTTGTGCTAGTTTTTCAAATTTTGATTAAAAATTCCACATTCAACGTTATCGCTTCAATCGTCAAAACTCGGCTTCGCGATTAGTGTTAAAACGCGTTAGGTATAATTAAGGTGGCGTGTCTCTAATCGTGAGATTTGACACGAAAGAACTCGCTACGAGTTAGACTCGTGATTGCATCACGAAGGTCGAGAGTACCCTAGCTTATATAAGATGCTGTTAATTGGTATTACGCATTAGTATCGTATATATAAACATTAAAAAGATGAAACATTTGCATAAGTATTATGAGAAGCTGAGCAAAAAGACGATACCGACGATCGTATACGTTTCGATTTAGTGGATGTGAATGTCTGGCCCATTAAAAAGATCCGCATGTGCCCATTTTTACGCGCGTGCATGCGATTAGGCTAACCTACTGATCGGTTGCCAATCACAGTCGACCGACTTCTCTTGCGCCGCGTGAAATACTCGGAATGTCGCGATCACACCCAGTTCCTTCCACACAGGCATAGAAGGTCCTCCGTAAAATCTGAGTGTCCAAGTTTGCGAAATAAAATTTTGTCCTCTACGAATCTGGCAATTCGATACACGCGAGTAACATCGATTTACGAGGAAACAATCGAATCCTAATCATCCGAGTCGCCATTGCGATTATTATTCGCGTCAGCAAAGTGGACAGCTGAACTATCGTTCGGTACGGTTCTCCACGCGAATGATAAAGCGTCCTTTGTTCCGGTTGAAAGATATACAGTCGGCTTCCGCTGGTCTACTGCTGTGACCAGTTTATACATCACCCGCAACCCCAAAGCGAGCCCCTGCGCCGCACTCGCAGAGAACGGAGCAATTCGTTCGAGTTAGCCGAAGAAGGCAACCACTAAAAATGTATATTTAATGTTCTAGGCTGAACTGGCTGCGTTAAGGGATCGCAAGGCGGCTATGCTGGCGTTGAACGTCTCGACGCACAGACTGATCACCGATCTAGGTGGCTCCGCCTCGTTGATCTTCACGGCGCTAAAGGACGGCGTGGCGGATCTGTATCGCGTCTGGGACGAGACTTTCCAAAAGTGAGTATCGCGAAACATTCCTCCAATTATTTCTCCGAACGAGAAATAATTGCTGTTCTCCCAAAAATGATCGAAGGTACCGAAGTGTAAAGGTATCATCGGGATTGTTATAAATAATTCGAAGACGCTGAAGAATGATTCAAAAATTCGTAAACTTGGAAGAAATTAAGAAAAGGAGAAATATCGAACGCTTGGGAAGCTATGAAAGGATTGACAGTTAAATCTCCACTGCCGTTTTCAACGTGCCAAAGAAGAGTCGTGGAAGAAAGGAAATTAGGTGGTCGAATAGCGCGATTAGGCGCTTAACGACATTTACAATTCCTCGAGGTCTTCCTTGTTCGAGAGATTGTCTTTGCACACGGAGAGGGTACGAGGTTATCGAGTTTCGGAGCGCGTGGAATAGCTGGTTTAGGATCATTGACTGACCGTTCGCTGGTCGACGTGTGACGTTGGGCAAATATTATGAGAGGCAATGAAGCCTCCAAAGCAAATACAGCGGGAACCATGGACACCATAGGTACCGGCAACGAGGGCCCAAATCTTTGGGATTTCGACCCGTGTCACGGGATTACTAGTTTTAACCGGGATCGCGAGTTTAATCTTGGATATTTCTAAACCGACCGTCTGTTTCCATGCCTCTATGGCATTAACCATTGTCTCGACCAATTATTATTCGCGATTATTTTTCTATAAAAATTACGATAATCGTTCATCGACTAGTTTTCTTCGCGATGAGCGAATTACAAAATATATCATTCGGCAGAAAAAATGCATTATTTTCTAATTTAAAAATATGCACGCCTATTATTATTACAATCTAGCGATGGTGTTTAAAATCGAAGTAAAGGTTCGCGATTTATTATACGATATCTCGGTATATTAATTATTTCGAAGTCTCCGCGTGTGCAAATATTCGAGCAAAGCGATGCCGTTTGCTCTAAACGCAGGGGCGTTTCTCGGGCAGGTCAAGCAAATTACGGACCTCGAAATTGATACGTGTTGCAAGCGAAAGGCACGCCGCGGTTGCCCAACTCGCGTTTTAATTGCCGTATGAGCACTTGATTCCCCCGTCTGATAGGGGTCTGACCCATGCAAAGGGGTTTACCAGTGACCCACTGGGCTTTTGCAAAGGTCAATCCTATCCCTCGGACGCTCCCCAGGAATTTCTATTCTTTGCACGAGTGCACGCGACTCGGCCGTATAACGTACAAATCGATCCCTGATACCCGACTCTTCATTTTTCCTAGCTAGTCCTACCACCGAGTCGGCCATTCTGTCCTTCCACGTCTTTTCTCTTAACCTTTATATACGCGTATAATTTACTTTCAATCCAATAGCAAAATTTGATCTCGACTTATTCCAATTCCTTCCCCCTTTCTTTCCTTTTTCCTGTCAAAAGGAAGGAATCTTTTCAATCGCACGCCAATGCGAAAAATAAGCGAGAGCGGTCTTCCTGGTTTCATTGGACGGAGCGAGCCTAGGGCGCTAGGATTGACCTAAAGTGTTTCTATTTGCCGATGCCGGGATCGGGGAGATTCGCTAATAATTTCACGCCTTACTGTTTGCCGAGAGGCTTTGCCCTCGTTCCACTTTTTATTGTGTTGACCCGACTCGCGATTTTTCCATTCAATTTCGCAGCTTTCGCCGATTCCTGGGAATAGCCGGTGTTTGTCGAGCCTCGCGAGAGGCCATTGCGCGAAGGAAAAAGGGTGCATCCTAGATTACGTCTAGGTAATCGGAATTCTCTTTTAGCGACTTGTCCCAACGATATCTTCGTTCTACTAGCGAGACTTAGAACCGGAACGTTACGTATTCTCGATTCAAAGCAGGTATACGAAGATTCCGGATGTGAAACCTGAGCAGATTCCCCTGGCAAATCCAGTCGCCTGGATCCCCACCTGTAATAACCTTCTATGAACCGTATTTTACAGGGGCAATCAACAATTGTGCGCTCTGCAAGCTGTCCAGCAGTTCAGTATACGCTTGGCGGAGCTTCAGTGCGCGTTGCGGAGGGATAAGGACACCCTTGCAGTTTTGGACGTGGCCCTACAGGCTGGAGCCACTTCCGAGGTTGCTTCGTCTGTTCGTCACGTCGCCAGGCTATTATCCGAGAAACAAGACATCAGTTGTCAGGTGAGATGGCTTGTGTTACATTGAAAAGGCCAGGGAATTTCACCTCGGTGGTATAAATAATGACATTTGCTATTATTTCGCTCGCCTCTTGATACCCTTCTCCTCTAACGTCCTATTCTCAATTTATTAAGTAACGAGTAATTCGAATGCATGGAAAACTGACAAATGGATATTTTAAACTATAACTGAGACAACTGATCTCGTTTGTAAATTCTTGAATCGTAATTTGTTCGTAATTGTTCCGATCAATTTAATGATATCGAATATCGGATTTAAGAATTCCGATTAATTGCAGAAAATTGAATATCGAATTAAGAATATCGAATTTAAGAATTCCGGTTAATCGAAGAAAATTGAATATCGGATTTAAGAATTCCGATTAATCGAAGAAAATCGAATATTGGATTAGGGACATCGAATTTAAGAATTCCGATTAATTGTAGAAAATCGAATATCGGATTAAGGATATCGAATATAAGAATTCCGATTAATTACAGAAAATTGAATATCGAATTAAGAATATCGAATTTAAGAATTCCGGTTAATCGAAGGAAATCGAATATTGGATTAAGAATAGCGGATTTAAGGATTCTGATTAATCGAAGAAAATTGAATATCGAATTAAGAATATCGAATTTAAGAATTCCGATTAATCGAAGAAAATCGAACATCGAATTAAGGACATCAAATTTAAGAATTCCGATTAATCGAAGAAAATCGAATATTGGATTAAGAATATGGGATTTGAGGATCCCGATTAATCGAAGAAAATGGAATATCGGATTTTTGAGATCTCGTTGAGGAATAAGAACGTTCCATGTGTCTGTGTAAAATTGAAGGAATTAGCGATTAGAACGAGAGATTAGTTAAATTTAACCGTGCGTTCGTTGCACTTTCGCGGATGCAGCTAATCGTTGGAGGTTTTTGCGAAAGGCTCTGTTCTAGAGTATCATCGGATGCATGGAATGACGCGTCGTAAGCGTTGCGTGAACGAGTGAGGTCGGTAATCGTGGAAAATGGACAATAAAATTTTTCAGTGCCGCTTGAGGAGCGTCGAAAGTGATTCCGCTAAAGCGGAGAATATATCTTAAGGTTTTATTTCACGAACACCTGCATCTCGCTGACGATCTACGAAAACGCGTGAACAGTTATTAGAAATTCAACGTGTATCTATTTCACATCATCCCGTGTACTAGTTCTAACCTGTTCATCGACAAAAATATTTTTCCACGCGATTGGAAACGCGATTTAAAAGGAAATTAGTCAAACCGAGACCTCGCGTTTCGCTCGTTGCGATTCGCTACATTCCCTGCAAACGGAGACTTCTTGGCTATAGGAAGCCAGCAACTAAAGCTTCCCAGCCACGAAGTTAACGACCTCTTGGCAGTAACGTGAAAAGAAATCCCGGATAGATTTAAATGAATTAATTAATTACATTTACTTCGAGTTGTACAATTGCATCCTCTGAAATTTAACTTTGAAGTGACGACGTATATCAAATTGATGTCAAGTCACCGCTATTGATACGGAGTCAATGTGACTTCACGTTACCACTAGTCCTATGAAAATATTGGCCATCACTCGAAGGTTAAAACGAAGAGACAATCGTCCTGTATAACCTAAACTTAGGTACCAATGATACCGATGACTATGGTCACCTAACGTCTAACACGATACGCTGACAGCGACTTTAATCGCTCTTTAAAATTCCCCATTCATCCCTAACACCTTTTGGTAAAGCGGAGTAAATCCTTCGGTCGAGGTTACCTCGCAGCGCGAGAAGACGCACTGACGCACTGACGCACGAGACGGCCGCGTCGGAAGGGTTAATAACGCCCCTAGAGCCTCAACTAGCAACCTAGTCCTCGGTTTCTCGCGAGCACACTGTAGACCCTCATTTAAGAGATACAATGTATCGGGCGGCAACGCAACACGTGCGTCGAGCAGAGAGTTACCCTTTGTAGAAAATTGAGCCCGATCGATAGGACGAGTCGCGATCGAATCGAATATTACTCGATTCCATTACCGCGTACGTGTACGTCTGTTACGTGTGACGATTAGAGGCATTGAAACGGCTAAAGAGAAGGAATCGAGAGGCGGCCAAGGGCCGCTAAGTGCTCGCCGACCGAGCGTTTTGCATCGTGATCCACGTCTCCGCTTGGATAATGGCCAACCTCGGGTCCAGTCGGGGTCTCTTCCACCCTTTTCCTACCTCCATCGCGTCTTTTCTTCTTTATTTCGTTCCTCGGACCTATTACCGTTTTCACCGGAACTCCACCGTGTCTCCTTCTCCCGTTCCGTTGATCCTTGCGCGAGAATGCTTCGAAATTTTCTTCCACCATTTTCCAGCGTGAATTTCGCTTGACGTTAATTCCGGGGCATTCTTTCGCGTGGTTCACGAGTGTCGGAGTTCTCGAAATTCGAAATTATATAATTATTATATATGTTGTTTAAATTGCAATCAATTTCTGCTAATTCGATGTAGAATTCGTGTAATTCCCTAGATGGAATTTTCGTTGCAACCCCTGCGCGTGATCATAAGCAACGAATCGCGATCGCTATCGACAGCCATCGACAGTGGAAGCAACGAAATCGTTGCTAAATCGTTTAGCCGATATTCCCACGGTATCCTTGATTTTCAATCGGTTAGATAGCTGCTAGCAATTATTCAACGTCCTTGGATGGGGTAACGGTTCCCGTGGGTATCACTTGTGTGCATAAAACCATTTCCCCGCTTAGATTGCCTGAGCGGAAGAACTCTGGGGATACGGCTCTCCTAAGGAAAGCGAGATTATAAGGCGAATCATGTTTATTGGTTCGTCTTCTGCTCCGCGAAGAAGCTTCTTTCGCAACTCTCTGTTTTTCCTCCAAAACCCGACGCTCAAGGGTCTTCTCTCGGAGGGATCGAGAAGCCGTATTCGCTGGGTACAAATTTCTTCGCTCCGAAGAAGCGTCAAAGAAATTCTATAACACGCCTTTCCTTTCGTTATAAATTTCCCTAACCATTACTTTTCCATCGTTTCTTCGAAAATTTCTAATCCATTATACCCACGAGTCTTGCGCGAACGCACGTACTGTGCGTTCGAGAAAAGAAGACGGTGTGTTTACATCCTTCGTTTACACTCCCATGATCACAGGCAGTGACGTTTCACTGATGATCTTCGTCACCGTTTTCGGTGATAGCCAATAACGATCACTCCTTGTGATCAAGGGAATGTCGGTGAAGTTAATCGGTCGTGAGGATGTAAACACACTGGTGCCTTCCTTTTCTCGAAGTTGCAGTACATTACTCGTTACCCCTCTGTAGCACCATGTGCCTTGCAAATCGTACGCTGTCTTCTTATTTCGTCGTTATACTAACTCTCGATATCTATTCGCGATAATTACCTATTCTATTGTAATAAACTTCGGACAAGTGAGTCTGACGTAAGTTTTGTCACGACAGAAACGAAGAAAATCGCTCAGTTGATTACGCGCTACCCTTAATCGCGTGTCGCTTTTAATTTCGAATTGCAAAACAGAAAGACTGTCTCGATAAGCCTGAACTGCTGGCACCAGTTCCAAACCAGAATCGGCTTAATCTCGACGCGTTCACCCGGCGAAGAAACGAGGAGCAACAATAAGGAAGCGGATGGCAGGAATGGAAGAACGCGCGAGTAATAAGTGGAGCAATCACGCGGAACCAGTTATTCTAATCGCGTAGCGGGAAGGGAGAAAAAAATGAGCGACGTCGACGTGGAAATATCGCGTGGCGGGCGGCACGTTTGCCTGACAAGCGGAACACGGCCAGGCCAATCGGAAGTCGTGATAACAAACCTGCCACCTGCTTCACCTCGAGCTACTTTTCTCCTTAAGTCCATAAAAGCGCGCAGCCAACGCGAGCCCGACCTTGCCAACAGACTTACTCTATATGCAAATGCAAGACGGATATGGTGGAAATAGGGGGATGCGATGGCGTTTAACCGAAACACGATATCGACAAGTGTCATCTGTCAAACGTACCCTCTAATCTGACCCCCGGCTTTTCCCTCCTCGCGACTCCTTCCGCAAACTGCCACTATTTATACGCCGTTTTCTCTTCTTGCTCGACAATTTCCGTTTCGCGCCAATGTTATTAAAAGTTTTCCGAGAAGAACTTTACCGATCCTTTCTAATGATAATATTTATAAATAATTAGTTACAATTATCGCACAGTAACGCGTATTATAATACCAGTCAAAGCTTCTATAATACGGTTAATTTCTTTCGTGTCGTATGAAAGACGCGTTAAGCAGAATTTTCAACCGATAGGAATCAGAGGTACAGTGAATGCGAACGAGGAATATAGTTCGTGTTACTGTAATAGTAATGCGAAGAATCGACTTTGATCTCTGTATCTAGGAAAATTTGAGAAATTGCTTATATACCTCTTCTACGCCTGATACCTTTCCTGATCGATCGTCGTTTTTCCCAACGACCTACAAAAATTCTACCATTTTCCTCTCATCGAATCCCCGGCAAACGAAGCAACGTGGCAGCCAGCCGCGAAAGCAAAAGGGAAAGCGACAGAGGACGAAGCCGTTGCCTTCGCAACTTGCAATTGTCCCCGCGCTTATTTCGCCTGTCGGGAAGACGTATGGCTCGCGACGCGATATTTTCACCCTAACAAAGACTGCGAGGAGGCCTGCTCCTCGCAGCAACCCTCGCGAAGGCTAGCAGCAGTCCTGCAGCCGTTCTTCCGTTTCCGGCGCGCACTCGAACCGCCGTCAGGACCGAATAATCCGCTCGGTTCCGTCGATCTACGACACTCGTGGGGGTAATTTCATGCACGCGACGTTACGTCTCGTTTTCGTTCTTTCTTTCTCCTCTACCCGGTACGACCCTTTAACAGGGACCAGGCGCGTCTCGGCGCGTCTCGGCGCTCGACAAAGTGCTCCGCGTTAAGAGTCTCGCTTTCCTCGTCCCTTCCGAACGCTCGTGTCTCTCGGTGGTCGCTGCTACTCGCGAGGATAAGACCGGAGGAACGGATAATGGCAGGAGGAATTCCGATTGGAGCGATAAAACGTACAGGGGCGGCGCGAGATATGGAACGGTAATAGTTCCACCGCTACTACCGATTCTGCTTCGATTTATTTCTATGCCCGAAGCCCCTACGCGATTAATTGTAATTTTCTGCCTCTTCTAGAAATTCTTATAGAATTTTGCAAGAGGATTGTGTCGTTGGGGATGACAGGGGTCTCTGAACCTAATCTCGAATTTATCAGTTGGTGGTATCCAGACTTTGGGTTACACTGTCTTCTTAATCCCCTTGCCTTGCCATTTAAGTTTGGATTGAGCGTGTTATAGTCAAGAGCAAGGTTGGTCACGCGTCGAGGAATCTCGTTGAAACACGTCGAAGAATAACGCGTAATCGAGTAAGACGGCGACGAAAACTAACCACGTGTCTGACCCGTGATGTCCGCGTTGAACCCTATCTACGCACCACGTGCCTCATACGTCACACTCGTATTCGGACCGATTTAATTACCATACTCCCAATATTAAACCGTCCAAAATTCACCCAAAAATTAAGCATATTATATTCAAGCTCTTACCTTATCGCGTGCGTTGCGACGAGGCGTGCCACAGCGAACAGCAGGCTCGGTCACGGCACATCGCGGAATCTCGTCCGAACGCGTCGAACAATAACACGGAACTGAAACATAAAGGCATCGACGGAAATTCACCACGAGCCTGTTATTTACATTCAGCTCATCTACAAGCCACGCGCCTCTTACCTAGGACACTCGTGTTTTGCTCGAATTCCTAGCTACGAGTCTCGCATAATATTCTAAACGGTGTCGATTCTTTCCCATCGTGCGACTCGAATTTATATATCTGTGACGAGTTATTTTGATTCTCGCGCATTCGATGTACCGATAAAAATATCCCGGTTCGTACAATTATGTACGATTACCACGAAATCACCTCTTAGACACCCTAACTTCGATCTATCACCGATTAGAAGCTCGCGTTGATCTGATTGTCATCCAACGGAGGTTACCCAACGATAACCCCGTGGATTCGTTTCCGAGACTTCGTGCACGAGGTCCGTTTAATCTGTCAGCTATGGGAAACTCGCATTGTTGCGCGTTTATAACCGCAAACGAGAGCAAACATCGTTTCCGCGGAGCGAACGTTAAATTCACCGGGCTACCGTTGGCCCGGCGAGAAATCCATAAATTTTGATAGGCATTAAATAAAATATTAGCGAATGGGAAGGCGGATCGGAGACGGTTGCGGAGGGAGGACGAGTTTTAGGATCACACACGAGTCACCGTTGCGAAGCGGCGTTGGCTACCTCAGAACCAGCGACTCCCTAGGGAGCCCGGATCGTTAATCGCCCGAACGATTCCCTTTCGGCTCACGTACGGGAATGGCCCGTGGAATCAGCGTAAAAATACAAATTTAATATCGCTGCCGGAACGGTCGACTGACCAGTTGTAGCCGGCGGATATACCGGTGTCGACGAGCGCCACTTTCTACGTGGGCTAGAGATTAAGAGGTTGGGGTCGGTTGATTAGCACTTCCGGTGAAGCGGACCGAGTACGAGACTTCCAACGGATTGTTTGCTTACCGAATTTTCGCAAGTCTTCCTTTTTATCGCGCTCTATGCCTTTCTTTTCCGTTTAGATCCTTTCAACGACTGGAATGTCTTCCATCGACCGTCGTGACCGATTGTTCCTTATTTTTATTCGCTAAAAATTGCCATCCCTGTCCTGTGGGTACCTATTTCTGCAAGTCTTGTGCGAAATTCGTTTCCATTTTCTTATTCTCAATTTTTACGTGTAGAAATTGGGAACGACCGAATGAAGTGGAAGATAGTGGAACACAGGGGGTTAATCATTTTTATAGTCATAATCGTTTTATAGTGATCTGCGTCTTGGCGATACGTTACAGTGCAGACATTCTCGTTTACCGGAACAACGACGGATTAAATGTGGCATTTAAATAAACCACCACGGTAAATCACGGTAATTTTCTAACTTCCTGATAATAACACACGCGAGCACCTGCAACGTTCGCGTTTATCGGAAAAATTTGCAACGTCCGAAGAGGTAACGGAGAACATTCATTTAAAGAGGAGAAGTTGCCTCGAGGATCCGAGCTAACCGCAAATTTATGTAACGCGATATCTCGAATTAACAGGAGACAGGAAAAATTGCCCGACTCGTTGCTCGCCCAATTATCTCCGTAATACCCAGTTTTACTTTTCACGTGCAATAACTCAAGGCTCGCTTTTAGTCCCTTGACTAAAGTTGGCGAACCTTCCTCGGGGTTCACCTCCAACGTTACTCCGTCCGGGACACCGACGCCCGATTTTATCGCGCGTCCCTCTCCTCCTCTCACTGGCTGCCCTTTAGATCGTTACATTAGTTTCATTCCCGTCGCCAAGTCCTAATTTTAAGCGGCGATCGAATTAGATCCTGTCTAATTATAAGTTCCGATAGAAACAATTCGCGAGCCCGACTGACAGCGCTACATCATCGAGATGCGAGATTCTACGTTATGTATCGATGATCCACTCGCGATCGACTATGAAGGAACTCGGGAACAGGAACTAGAGATTAAAGAGACTTGGTGTCCGTGGAAAAATTCGTGAACACCCGATAAGTATTTCTAAGGGTACTCCGAGGCACTCGGTATCCCCTGAAGAGCTCGAGGAAACCATATTTGTAAAATTCGGAAATATTTTCTTCGCATCTCGAAGAAGTCTTAAAGATACTCTGCTGTACTCGCGAAAATATTCCATTAAATATTTTTAACTAGAGACCTAATACTCGGTATCCGTGGAAAAATTCGCGTACACCCGATAAGTATTTCCAAGGGTACTCCGAGGCACTCGGTATCCCCTGAAGAGCTCGAGGAAACCATATTTGTAAAATTCGGAAATATTTTCTTCGCATCTCGAAGAAGTCTTAAAGATACTCTGCTGTACTCGCGAAAATATTCCATTAAATATTTTTAACTAGAGACCTAATACTCGGTATCCGTGGAAAAATTCGCGTACACCCGATAAGTATTTCCAAGGGTATTCCGAGGCACTCGGTATCCCCTGAAGAGGTCGAGGAAACCATATTTGTAAAATTCGGAAATATTTTCTTCGCATCTCGAAGAAGACTTAAAGATACTCTGCTATGCTCGCAAAAATATTCCATTAAATATTTCATTAACGCGCGAGAGAATACCACTGTCAATATCCATGGAAAATAAGAGAAAGAGTAACCGATTCCTCGCACCCGCTACAGCTGCCACGAGAGCACTTGGTCGATGCCTGAACAGCCAAAATTCGCGAGTATCTTCAAAGGAACTTGGAATATTATACCATGGTCTGCCACTTGCTGCCAAAACGAACTCGGAAGAAACTCTGCCGATACCTGCGGAATCGAACCCTTCGTTCGATACCTCGATATCGAATGTTCGACCTCACCCTCTATTCGCCTAGATGACACGCGATATATTCCAAGGTTAGCCATCGAGAAGCAGAAAAGAGGGAGAGAGAGAGAAAGAGAGCATGGCCCTGTTACCACGACGCCCTACTACACCGGAAATAAGGAATTCTCGCAGTTTTCTTCTACGTGATTGGTCCTTCGGGCAACGTGGATTCCGACTCGAGACTCACTTCGTACCTACTATCCGTTATACAAGAGTATACCGACTTATATATAGGTTAGGTTGAAGGTTGCTACTTGGTATGCGGATCGCGCTTTTCATTACCGGAGGCTCTCCCTACCCCCATCCACAGTTCTCCCTCTCCTCCTCGCCCCGTCGCTGCAACAGCCTAAACCAACCCTCTCCTTCTTCCGCCCTTCTACCCCCGTTCGCCTTTTCCACCCCCTTTCACCCTTTTTGCTCCCGCGTCTTCGTCCCTGTCTCGCAATCCTCCGCACCCTGCCACTTTTTTCTTATTATTACCGCTGCTGTCTGCTATCAAACGTTTCGTGTCGCGGCCTGCGATCTTCCCTTTCCGTACATCTTCCTCCTTCTTCCTTTTTTCCTTCCTCTTATTTTATTTTAGCTCGTTGTTTTCCGCCGCGGAGGTAATAAGTTCGTATCGGAATTGGAATAGCTACGTGATGCGGCGATACGTGTCGCGACTAATGGGGGTTGTCAGCGACCTGGATGGGTGCCGAAGAGGCGACGTTATGGCTGGTGTTCGAGTTACATTATTAATTTACTTCGATTTCCGTTCGAGCTTCTACAGCCTTCTTCGGCGTTGAACTTGCGCACGATTTTCGGTGCTAGATACAACTATTTTGGCAAAGGAGCTACCTAAATTTATATTTCTCTTTACATTTATCGGGAATAAAGACTGATCCTGCGAATTAGGCTTAACCCTTTCAACCCTCGTATACTAGACAGGCGATTGTTATTCTACGTTCGTCATATCGGGGAAAATATGGAAAATGTTTGATATTGTCTGGTGGTATTAAATGTTCGTAAAAATCGGGAGAAATTATAAGGAAT
This sequence comes from Eufriesea mexicana, assembly GCF_001483705.2. Lineage (NCBI taxonomy): Eukaryota > Metazoa > Arthropoda > Insecta > Hymenoptera > Apidae > Eufriesea > Eufriesea mexicana. The sequence goes on along the minus strand of NW_016908641.1, from coordinate 693,525 downwards.
CGTTCGAGTTGACATCGTACGCCCCTGCGAATTCCGTCTGCTTTCTTTCTTTCGCTCACCCCATCTCCGCCTCTTCCTCCTCCGTATAATCGTCTTATATGCCTTCCGGTTGCCCGGCGGCAATAACCAACACTGGATTATGCAATATTCGATATCATATTCTCCCGGGGTGTATTTATACCTATCAGCATGCCGTGATCTAATCAGTGGCGCGGTTTAAGCACATCCTTTCGTGATTTTCCCCGTAATCGATCGGCAGAAAAATTTGGGACAACGTCGGGTTTTCAAGCGAACGGCAGATAATTTCATTATTCCGGGAATAATTAATCGCGCTGTGAAAAGTTCGTTCGATATTCACCCGGATAGTTCTATTAATCACAGAGGACGCAGCATTCTCAAAAATGGCGTTAAAATTTTTAATTCCAGAAGAGTAACCGATCAAAGTACCTTCGATACATAGGAGACATCGATCACCCATTATGCCATCTATTATTTATATTTATCTCCGTTTATAAAAATGACAGAAATTCTTACGTATCCACCATTCGTTTTCTCTCGGAACGAAAATAATGGAAAAGGTAGGGAAATATTTCAAAAATATATCGTAGATTTCACCGCAGCGGAATTACACTGTCGCGCATATTACGGTATTCGTCTGTACAGTTATACACAAACGTAAAGTAACCTCGCGTTGCTCGAAAAGAAAAAATCAATGCAAATTTAACCCGCTCGAACCCCGGAGAGTACATAACAGTACATATCGCGTAGATATACCACCGCGATGTAACCCGCTTACGTAAGCGGCGTGCAAAGCGACCGAGAGCTGTGCGGAACCGCAGCAGAGGCCACCTATCGGAGGCAGGAGCGCGAAAGAATGCAACAGAAGCAACAGCCGAGAGGTTGGATCGTTGGAACGAAGGCCGACGACTCGATTCGTTCCTGTTTCAGAACGGCACGGTGCTGAAAGACACGACAACGGAGGAAGTGAGCAGCGGGGCGACGACGAAATTCGGCGACTCGTCGCCGATCAGTCTGACGCAGGAAGGCGGCTCGCTGTCCGACAGCGGCATCTCCGACAGCGGAAGCGAGCAGGAGCTGAGCGAACGGGAGCGAAGATTGGCCGCCCTTCGTCGGCTCACCCGTAGCCTGGAGAGCCAGCTTGCGCCCGGAAGCGAGGCGCTCGTCGAGCTTCTGAAACGCGTCGAGGACGCGGAAACGGAGCTCCGGGACCTTCAGAAGCAGTGCAGGGAGCTGATCGTACGCACCGCTGCCAGCGTCGAGGCGAGGGCCGTCAAACGGACGAGTAGTCAGGTCCACCATTGTGCCGAGTGAGTAGCATTTTTTCCTCTTTCCCCTATTTTCATACCTGCTTTTCTTCTTCGCGTCCCTTTCATTTCGATAAATCTTGATTTTTCATCCCAATTGCTGACACATTTGCCTCTCCACTTGTGAAATTCCGATTTAACTGTTGCGTTTGTCATAGTTCGAAAGTGTAAGTTTCGACGGTGAGAAATTACAAATTATTTTAGATTCATTCGAGAAATGTTATCCCGAATAGATTATGTCCTCCTCGAGCCTGGATGAAACGGTTTCGCGACGTTGACTGAATTTGGTATGGAAGTTGGAATAGTCTCAGTTGTCGAGATTATTTAGGTGACATGTCATTGATTTTAGGTCGTTAGTCTAGACATCATAGAGACATTTGTAAAATTTCATTGTCGTGAAATAATTTATGGTTTTTACACTTAGAAATATTTTTACAGAAGCTTCGTTCGTTGCTTAAATGGTACCATAACATTGGCTATTTTGTGACAAATAAAATAGTTAATAATGATACGAAGTTTGTTATCTAAATCTTCTTCCCTCTTTTTCTTCTTTCATTTTATAAATGACAGAAAGGCGAGGAAAGGAGAGAATCGATTAGAAAATTTCTCCGAGCGAGTCTTAATATACTAAAAGAGAAAAGGAAAAATAGAATCTGCGAGGTAAACGCACGGACGCGTGTTTTTTAATTTATTCAGGCGTTTCAAGACTTTCGAGGGAGTAAAGAACGACTTTCTCGGCGCGCATTCCATTTGCATAACGTCAAAATGAGCAGCAAAGAATGAAGGCGTCTATTTAGGCGCGGGGACAAGAACTTGCTCGTTCATAGTTCTGCTCCCATAACGCGTCCACTCATTTGAATATAAGAAGTTAGCCGTGAATGAACGCTCCTCGACGTTCTCTACCCTCTGTCCTTTGGAAACCACCTTAAAGGACTCGCCAGGAATTACATTACGCGTACCTGAAGAATTATTTAAAATATTTATGACGGAACTTCGTATTACCTATTCCTACGTAGCAAAATGCTTTAAATTAAAAATATTTCTAAGCACTTTGTACTTTCGCGTCTAAACTTACGAAATGGTTTCAAATTTTTATTTCGTTTCATTCTTCGCGATGTCGAAACGTATTATTCGAGCATATTCGAACGTTGTTTGTATGGTAGGAAGATTTGCAAGGAGATAGAGATGAGAAGAGAGGGAAAACGAAGACGCGTGTTCCTCTTTTACTTTCATCCCCTAGCAGATCCGTTTCGTGACCCGCTCCTTTCAATCGCAATTACTCCGAATTCCCATTATCACCGCGCCACCTTATTTAACTTTGTTTGAAGGATGCTTTTTTTATAGTCGCATTTAATCACTGCACAGTGGCGGCGGTAATAGGTTTAGTTTTCGTGAGCATAGAATGCCGGGCATATTGCATCATAAAAAAAGTTGTAAAAGTTCCCTTTCTCGCGTCGACTCGTATTTTCTCCTCGCCATTTTCCCGTTTCGATTCTGCAAACGTCTCCGCTTCCATTATTTTTATTCCTTTTAACGTTAATAGCGGTTTATTTGCCCTGGGACAAGCGGCAGACCAGGGACATGGAAAAAGTCTTCGATCTTGGCCAGGAATTTTATTTATTTCTTTCTTTTTTCCCCCCACATTCGAATAGATCAACGACGTAAAGTCAAAAATCAGCGATGAAATTCCTCCAACGCTGTTAAATGTGTGCCAGAGCACCGGAAGTTACGTAACAACGAAAGTTCCGAGATAGGAGATATACATCCGATTTGATTTCTCCGGAAACTTAGCTTTTACTCATTTCCTGGACCGACTTTCTCCCGCGGGACGCTGTAAATTAATTTGCTTCGTTGCAGGGACACCTTAAAGTCTCATAGCTACCTGAACTTCGCGGTTAGTCGACTCGAAGATTAATTCAATCACGAACACGGAAACTAATCGGATTATCCTGTATCTAACTAACCATCAGCGTCTCTTTCCTTTACGAAATATCCGTACATCCAATTACTTTCCAAACCTTTCCATCTCCGAATATTCATTTTCTCGGCCTGTTTATTCCACTCGAGTAAAAAACGAAGAATTTCGCAAAGCTCTCAAGATCCAGGAATGAGATCCAATTCTAACCGTCAATTATAAGATAAACTAATAAATTTGTTAATTTTATTCAAGATCCCCGAGGTGTTCCCATTCCAAATATCATCACCAGCTAAATCCTCTTCCGCAACTTCGATTTCTGTGCCATTTCACGTACCCAGAACGGGGGACGAAACAGCGAAGAAAACTGATTTAACGATAAAGAAAAATTCGAATTTTCTGTGCCTGTACAGCAAGCGCAAGAAGCCAGGTGCCACAGAGATGTCGAAGGACAGCGCCGAGGGGAGGATGGCGTTGGTGAGAGCGAAGAGTGGCGCCACCGATGGCGGCGACCCCGACAACGAGCCGGGACTTCCCCATAGCTGGGTCTGGCGCGTGCTGAGGGCAGCACTGCCGTTCCAGTTGGCCCTGGTCGCCCTGTTCTGGGCCGCCTGTCTCCTCGAGCCTCATTGCTGCGAGGCGGCCAACACGTTGAACCTCTCGCTCACCCCTCAGCTGCGCTACGTCAGGGGCCCTCCACCTGTGTGAGCGTCGCGGCGCCGAGCCTTTGTTGGAAAAGCCTGACGCGGAGACGCGTTCCATGGAACCTCCAAGCATGGAAGACATCGTTGGAACCAGTCGAAACCTCAGTCACCGAGCACCGGTTGCTTCCATTGCTCGCGCGTTTCATCGCGCGAGCCATTTTTAGTAAGTCGATAGACTGTTGTTAGGTAACGAGAGCGCACGATTTTCGGTGGATTCGTGGACTCGAGAGTCGACGAGACGTCAACGAGCTTGCAGAAACGGGTCGACGATCGCCGTTTCGGTTTTTCCAGAAATTTGGGGAGTTCTTCGTGACAGAAAGGTATCGAATGTCTTGCGTCCGAAGTACAGTTTCGTTTGATTCCAGCTTATTCTGCGTCTCCAGTCTTTTTGGATACCGTTAAATCTATCGGAAACTTGTTAATTTATCCGAGAAATATTCCGCCAGAGTGTGGAATTATTTTCAGTCTACCATTACCACTAGTGCCTATTGTAACTGTAACTTTTTTACAAGTCGCTCGTTTCGATCCATTTTGTGAACGAATTTTAGGGAAAAGCGAAAAGCGAAGCCAATTTTAGGGACTCGTTGACGCTCGATCGATTCTCGAGCTCGTCACGTTTTTCTGTAATTTCTATTCTTATTTTTATTTTTTTTTAACCCTTCCACTGCCATATGGAATTTCGAGTGTTCATTTTTCGAGTCGATTAACTCGGAAGCTCAAGCTTAAGACGAGATTGCAATTTCGTCCACGCAAAGAGCTGTTCGGGCTAGTTCCTCTTTTCGTTTAACGCGTGATCGTGTGATAGGAATTGCAACGAATTGCGCTTCGCGGGGAAAATCTGCGCTCGTTTGAAATTGTGATATAATAGAAAATCGAAAAAAAGAGAAGTAGAAGAAAAGGAAGAAGAAGAAGAAGAAGAAGAAGGAGAGAAAGAAAAAGATGGCGAAGGAGAATATAGAATAAATGTATAACAGTGACTGAGGCACGGCGTAGAGAGACAATGAGCACTAGGTCAAAAATGAAAAAAGAAAATGATGATAAATAAGGAAGAATTTTTTTTATACGTTTTTACGAGATGAGCTATTTAACTGTACGAGTCGAGTATTTGAATGGGTAAGTATAATTCGTATATACCTGCTCTAGCCACGCGCTAAATCGAGAATGAATGAGAGTCGCGAGAGCCACGCAGACAATCTTAGAACCTTCGAATACAAATGAACGACGAATCGAAACCTCGTAGCGTGATATGCAAATTCTCCAAGTACGAGATATAGAAACGACACAAAGAGTTCACAGGGATAAGGTTGACAGTTATTTATAAAGAGGCAAACTTTATCTTCTGTTACAGAGAATTTGCAGACAAACCAATGACGATGGAACCAATGATTCCAACTCGCACAATCGAGTTCGAGGTTTTCGAAACTGACCTGTTTGTCGGTTGGCGATTTTTGTTATATAGTATAAATATTTATTTATATATATGTTGCAAATTATATATATACATATATGTATTATTGTTTGTAATTTAATGTCGATTGAGAGAGAAGATATTTTGCGGTGTTTTCTGAGGAATTGCAAGAAGCAAAGGAAAGGACGTTCCACGCGAACGTCCTCGACGAGTATATTCGTGCATGCGATGTTAAACGACAGTAATACCATCGTTTTATTGTTTTCAGCAATTTTGTTTTTTTTTGTTTTTGTATAGACGACGGCTGCTCGCAGCTTGCGAGAGCAGTTGGCAGCACTGGCCGATGGTCAAGTGCTGCGGTGGAGGACGCGTTCGAGCTTTCTTTGCTAAAATTCCCAACGAAACCACCCGAATTAGCCAATATTTCCAGGATAAGCGTGAAACCGAGAGGAGAAAGGGAATTTTCTTTCTCTTCGACGAAATCGGTTTCGTCCTACTATCGATACCAATGAATAAACGACCAGCTGACACAGTCTTGCTCCAAGCTGCGACAGTCAGAATTATAGCAAAGAAACTTCCCTCGCCTAGAAATCTTCGGATACTCTTTTCGATTGTTCCAATAAAAGAAGAAAAAAGAAAAAAAAAAAAGAAGTAATAAGAGAAAGAGGAGAAGAAGGCCAGAATTGCGCTTGACTTTACTGGAAGCAAATGGCGACGACGAAAAGAGGTCCGAATCACCATAGATACGGGTTTTTGGAATTCTAACGAAAGTAAAATCGGGCCCACGAGCCCACGCTCCCGGTCCCCGTGGCAGTTTCAAGGAGAACGCCAACGATCACGCGTTTCAGAACCGTACGCAATTAGGGGACCGCGGAATCGAGGTCGTCTTGCATCTTCGAACTGAAACACCCGACGAAGAGACGCGAGACGCCCTTTTTCCTTCGAAGTTCCCACGAACTTCGCGGCTTTGACCGCAATTTATCAACGCATATCCGATCGATGCACTCTGAAAATGGGCAATCGTGATCGAGCAACGATGATCCTCGTCGCGTACAAACTCGATAAGAAATTTATCCGCGTATTCGCCGACGAGGATGGAGAAGAGTATGCGAGAGGGTTGGAGTTCAGTGGAAACGCACCCTCGAGTGGCATGATTCGTCGATAACCGCGATCATGCGGTCGAATCGAGAGCAAAATTTGCTGCTCGTCGAACGACGAATAAAGAAAGGTCGTGAGAGACGACGGTGAGAGGAGATGATAAAGAAATCATAAAGAAATGAATAATAAGATGATGAAGAGATGAATATAAGATGTCGAAGGGAGGGAGAGATGATTAAAAAAACATGACGAAGGTGAAGGTGATAAATGATTATAAAAATAGGGATAAAAGGATGATGGAAATGGTACCCGATGGAAATGAATAAATAAGCGTTCGAGTTGGATTGACTTTTAACGAGAATTCAAAGATGAATATGAGAACGGGAGAACCTTAGGACGGCTTCCGTTGATTCTACGATTAAGAACGTTCTTCTTTTCCTGTATTACGAGCAACGGAGCCGATCGCTAATCCGACGATGGTGTTTCGTCGATTTTAACCAACTAAGGAAATGCTAACACGGTACGATTAAGGAAACGGGAATACGTGGTTCTTCGTACATATTCTCGTTGCTTCTAGTTGTCGCTTGAAGGATTTCTTTTTCATTGTTGTACGATCGCGTAGATCGTTTCGATACGATATAACGGTACTGATAGTTAGAAAAATTAGTGGCCTTTCTTGGACGCGTACACGGTGTTCCATTTTAACCGAACCTTGCGCCAGGAAAATCGAAATAACACACAGCAGGAGGAAGACTTTCTTAACCTCTAAAAGATAAAATTAACTTCTTATCCTTCGTAAAATAAATATTTGTTAAGTATCGTTCAAAGCACAAGTGATTTTCTTAGAAATTTTACTCGAATTTTCGAACCTCTTAAACTTTTTGAGTATTCTTGTTTCCTATTGAACGATGAAGATAGTAATCGTGCGATGGCCACCGTGAATAAAACCCTCGCGATTCGTTCGAAATGGAACAGCCTGTACGCGGGCTTGTGTAAAACTCGAATCAAAGGTTTTTCATGTTATCATCATCGATAATTGCTGAATACTAAACGCTGCGATTATCCTGATGGTTTTCCAAGCGAATCGATCTTCGATAGGAATATTAAGATTACGGTTTCGTCACGCAACCTTCGATTCGATCGGCTTCCAATCGAGCACGATCGTCCGAAAATTCGCGTGACAGGGAATAATAGATAGCGTGAGGAGTGAAGAAGAATGACGAAAAAATAAGAATAAAAAATAAAAAAAAAAATAATAAAAAGGAAAAAAGAAATGTCGAATTTTATTTTTGTACGTCGTAGTGGTAATTAATGTTTCGTAACGATACTGGCGAATATTTCACCATATGTTTTACACGATAGAACGAATTTTTTTTTTTTAGATTTCGACAGTTTGTACGACACAAATTTTACAATTTACAAATCTTCACGATTTCGTGTAACCGACAGACTGAAATTTAGAGCTCAAAACGAATTTGTTTCTTGCATTTTTACCTTCCGTGCCACACTCTATTCTTTTCTCAATTTGTAAAAGCACAGATATACGTATTTGTAGTTGATAGTTTGGCGAAAATTACTACGGAAAAGAGGAAAAACGATTTTTCGTATCGTCGATGACTGTAACCCGTAGAATAAACGATGGGGAGAAGAGAAAGTAAAACCAGTAGTGTAAATAGCGTGTAAAAAAATTGGATCGAGCGATATTTTTTCCATAAAAGGGGATTTGAAAAAAAGGAAAAAACAAAAACACAGTGTATAAACTATGGATTTTTCGTAGACAGGGGGATAAAATTAAAGAGGTATATTTTGTGAGATATTTTGCGAGGGTAAAGGGTTCGTAGGCATAATAGAGAGTCTATTTCGATTTTCAGCTTCGTTAGAGTGTATATGCAGTTAATCTTGTGCTTCGATGCGAATCACGGAGATCGTTCGATTCTCCGACGAACGACGTAGCGAGAAATCGGCTAGCCTAATCGATCCCGTGACTTGTCGGAAAATCGGACGATGGTGTTGGAGCTTCTCCGAGGAGAAACGAAGGTAGAGAGAAAGCGAGCGATTACCAGAGTTTTGGCAGGCTCGAAGAACATGGCACGATGCTTAACGTGTAAGCGTTCGAGTTTGGCAGCTGATCGACTCGATCGAGAAGTATCGTGCCGATCTCTCGTCGCTATCAATGGCGGACCAAGCGTCGTTGCGAAAGGACGACAGAAGAAAATAACGAAACGATCGTTTTCGAACGGAGAAATTCGCGAATTTCTAAAGTCTCTCGGACTTGCGCGTTCTCCGTTGGCTAGAGGGTAAACGCAGATGCGAACTTCCGGAGTGTGCACGGAGTTTAGGCATCGAGTTTGAGCACTGTCCGTGCGTTGTGTTCAGAGGACGTGACCATAGGAGGATTAAGGCCTGAAATCAGGCGATTCGAGCTGATCGAGGCAAAATTGTATATTCGTAGGCATGCTGCGTTACGAGGAGAGACGTCAGAGATATCTCGGCGAGATACGGAGGTGAAGAGGAGAGGGAGGAAAATGGAGAAAAAATAGGGAGGAAAATGGAGAAAAAATAAGGAGGAAAATGGAAATGGGTTGCAGTGAATGGTGGATCGAGAAACGGTGTTTTCTAGATAATTTTGAGGGATGCACCGTGACGATCCACGCGATTCGATACGTTGTACTTACGTGTTCACGACACGACGACAAACGGTGACATGACACGTGTACACATACACACGAAATTAACCACACACGTACACACACAGAGTAGAGGAACTTATAAATAGGTTTTATTCTCTGCATACCTGATTTTTTATTAAACAGATTGTCCCGCGGGATAGCGCGGTACTTTTCATCGAGATCTGCAAGACGACGACACCCTTAGGGGTCGTTGATGTCGAAGAGAGGAAACGAAAGCGAGGACAGAGCGATTTTCGTCGGCCATAACGCGATCCGTCATATCGTCCCTAGGAATTAATTGCTCTCTCGAAATTACAATTATTCTCTCTCCACCTTGTTCTCGGAACTTTCTCAACGGATCGCAATTTTAAATCAAGCGTGAGGATTAATCGTGGAATTTGCGGAGCCGGGGCAATAATCCAGTTTTAAATTAGCAATAAATATTCCATGTAAGTTCAATGTGATTTAAGATCGGAAATGTATGTATCTACTTGACGATAAAAGTCGCTCTGCTTCCGCGATCATAGTGCTAGAACATTATCGCGCACCATGCAGGATCTGTCTCAGAATATACTACTTAAAGAAACAACGATCAACAAACTCTGTGAAACCGATCAAATTCATTCGATCGACCAGTCGATCCTTTAAATAGCACATTATGAGACAACTTCCACGGTTTCGAGTCCTTGTTCGTCGAATTTACGTTTCGCACTGAAGAACGTCGAGGTGGTTCTTCGAACGCTCGAAGACTCGCGAGGGTCGACGAGCACGAGGCCCGCCTCACCTGCCTACTTTACCTATGATAATGTGTATAAAGTACCTGAGAAATCAAAATATTACTTATATATTTAAATATATAAATACGATCACGAGAATGATCCAGTTTTTTTCCTCCGTTTCATCCGCATTATCGCTGCATTGAACGAGCCTCTGCTCCAGAATAGAACAAAAACGAAAAAAAGATAAAAAAAGACGAGCAAAAATGATCGTGTCGTGCTTTGTACAGCTTGATTTGTCGCGAAATGTATTCACCTTTGCGTTGCTGTAGCGGCTACTTAGATTTATACGTTGCATGCGGTTTTTACCTTTAAACGAAAATCATGATATAAGGCGACGCGTGAACGCGTCGTTGTATATTGGGGAAAAAATCTAAAAAATGGAAAAAAAAAAAGAAAAAAAAAATCAGTTACACGTTTAAATTGCAGGATCGATGGTGATTCGTCTGCAAATTCTATTACGATAATCGATATTTTTTACACCCCGCCCGCAGTTTCTCCTATTTCGCTTTTATACTTCGGCTTTAAAGAAAATTTGGCAAATTTTATTTTTCTACGAATTTCTCGTTTTTGATTTCTCCTTATGTTTCTACTTTTCTTTCCTCAATGGAATTTAAGTTTTTTTTTAAAAAAAAAGAAAAAAAGAAACCGCGGGCTTATTTTGCGACAAAGCTATCGAATGTATACTTTCGAGAGTATGACGCCTGTTTGTGTCGCGCTTGAGTACACAAGCGACATTAACCCTCCATGAACCGTATTATTTTCCCTTTTTCGCTTTTCCGTGGTATTATGAATCGGTATGACTCGTGTATTTCTTTTGTACTTTCCTTTTCTCGTCGAGTCACTTGTTTATCGTTTAATTACTGCGTCACGACAGGCGATTTGGTTCATGGAGGATTGAATTTGATTGTATCGGTAAGATTTTATTTGAATTCCTAGAGATCGCGATCTATTTCGAGCATCGTGTATTTTCTGCGTTATTTTATAGTTTGGCGCCGTATGTCGAGCATAAACTTACTGCATAACCATGATTATTGTATCCCTCGATCACCATTCTCTTCGATTTCTTTGATATCTTTATTTTAGGTCAATTTATCGGTCCTTTGTATTTCTTTTGCAAATTCATGTTTATAAATTTCGTCGATTTACAGCGCCGAATCGATCGACCATGGGGAGACACGTCCGTTCGACTGACAGTATTTTCTTTTCGTCCTTTTTAGTTTTCAACGGAACAGTATTCTTACGGATTTTTAAGAACGCGTTTAATTCGCGAGTAATTTCAATTTGGATGGAGAACATTTCAACTTTGATTTACGCGGGAAATTCGACTCGGGCGAAAGTGTCTTTCTACGGTCCTTTTAGCGTTTCTTATTTCCTTTGTTGCATATGTACGTGTCCTTAATTTTATTTGCTCAGACTTGTGCGATTTTGCCATTCACACCGTAAGTCCCATTTCAAATGTACGCCCTCTCCATTCGTATGAAAATTTCATGCCATTCAATATCATTGTTCACGTGTCATTGCGTTTAAACATGTTATAGGTATACTTATATCCGAACAATATCAATAATATTTTCTACGATTACGAAGTATTCTAGTGTATTTTGGCACCATGGAGAAATAAATTACAGTTTTGGACGACATGCCTTATATTTCATTCTCACCCTCTTCTAAATTTCAAACTGAGGTCAACCTAACGCGAATCTTGAATAATTAACTACGTCTCAACAAAAATTCGAAATCTCTAAAATTCGTAAAATTCGAAAATTAAATGTCATCCGGCATAGATATTTAATAAATAAATATTTAAATATTTAAAAGATAAATATTTAATAGAAACGAAGCAAAAGGGGAAGAAAGGATAAAAGATTCTCACGATATTTTACACTCGTCCTGTAAAAAGTAAGAAATATCCCGTTAATCCATCGATCACTGCTCAACGAAATCTGCCAAAGCAGTCGCGACTGGTAGACTCGAGGAAAGCTCGGAAATTGGGGAAAGCTGCGTTTAAAGGGGTCGATGTGGCGTGATAGAATATTTCGAAACGCACACGTGTTCAGTGCCAAAAGTAACGGTGGAGAAGGCGCAATGCTAAGTGTATCCGCAATAATGATCCGCTGGCGATTGATACAGAGGTAGAGGATGATTGCGGTGTGCACGGGGCCGATTGTTGGCGGCGTTAGTGAAGTCTGTACGAAGGTAGGGATATTAGAGGTTAAAGGGCGCGGCCGCTATGTTATTACGACTCACACCTGTATCCAACGGGTAGGCAAGCACGGCCGAAACTTTTCTCCGGGAATCTACTTTAATGGTTCCAGGATATCGTAAGTCGGAGCTGTAAATAAATTATTGCTGCGACCGCGGCGGTCTTTAATCGCACGTGCATAGATATGCCCTTTAATCATGCGACGTGTAACGCGTTGCAATTTCGGAACGGGATTACGGCATTAAACCGTTCCTACGATTCTAATACGATTGCTCGCGGATACCGAACCGGAGGCTGAGCAACGATCTAGCGGAACCAGCGATCGTTCCTACATCCAGCTTGAATCCTAGTCAAATGATCATCGCTTTTCGGTTCTTCGTTTCCTTCCACTACCCCGAGGTCAGCAACTACCGACCTTTAATGGCTACCTAAACATAACGGGCATGGATAATAGTAATTTTACGACGAAGGTAAGTAAATGTGTTAATTGCAGTTCTATCTTGACACGAGTCCATGTTAAATTAATTTTTCGAAAATTACGATACGCGTTCTTAGTAACTGCGAGAGGGAGAATTCTTTGTGTGACAGCGTGTATCGGATAGGTGAGTAAATTTTAAGAACATTTCTTAGGAATTTTAGGTACAGTTGTTAGATACAGGAACAACGGTGGAGGAAAAATACCAGGGGTCCCACTTGTCTCACAGTGTCTAGTGTCAGAACCTTAGCGAGTGACATAGATTAGGTTGCAGGACATGATATATAAGGACCTTTTTCCTTTAGTTCAATAGTTCCATTCAAGCACGCGTGCACTCCAAGACCCTGCTTAGTTACTTTATATGGTTACCTTACCGTATACGCGAGTACCTACTGCAACTAGTCTTATTAATAAATATACTCGCGTTACAAAGATATTTCAACAAAGGTAATGCGAGTATCATTGAACCTATCATGTAACCGATGATTGAAGAAGAAGAAGCATTTTTAAATAAATGGAATAACCAGGAGACATTGAGAAATTGGAAGAAAAATCGCGAAGACGAGTGAACAAAACGATAACGTTCAACGCGGAATTTTTAATGAAAGTTTGAAAAATCGTGATTCAGACTATGGTAGATTTAGCGTCAACTCGATTAACACCCGCGTGGGTAGATTAATCAAAAATTCTATTAGATGCGTGTATTTTGATACACGCAATCGTGGAAGTGGTCCAAGAAATCTATGAAAACTGAATTTGTCTACTATACTGCATTACGTCATTTACGAGATGAATGGTAATTTGTAAAATTCTTCCTTATATTTTGCACGATATGAGAGTTTAAGTATAATTCGCATCGGACAATTTTAGAAAACACTAGGAAGAATATTGCAATGATTTCACGCGTTTCGTAACGAAAATCTCGCGAGTCACTGTCCACGTTCACTGACAAGCAAAGAGTCAAGAAATTTGACTATTATACAGGTAACGCTCCTATAACACTGTAGATAGGTTCCTAGAAAATGCCGTGTTATGTGAAACCGTGTTGTATGAGACCCAGAGCCAGTACAAAAAGCGGGGTTACGTTTCGAAAACTTACTAACAACAAATTTCTTCTTTAATTCTACATAAACAGCCTAATTTTTATGGAAAATATAAACGTATGTACAACACGAAACAAAGGAAGGAAGAAAAATATTATTTTCATTTAACGCAACTTTAATTTAATAAATTTCTTCACTGCCCATGTAGAAGTACAGTGTTGTACAAAGGTTTTTGCCATTTTCTTATCGTGTTATAGGATGCCGTGTTGTACGAGGGTTCTCGCAATTTATGAATCGTGTTACAGTGAAACCGTGTTGTAGGAGGGCTACCTGTATTTTAAATTCGATTACCAATTAATCTATCGCCCATGCACGAAGATCGTTTCGAAAAATCCGCGATTCGCCGAGACAAGGATTTCGAGACTGTTCGAAGAATAATTCCAGAATCCGGATTTCATCCCCCCGAGATATTTCATAGTTCGCCATCGACGTTACCAGCACCGTTTGGATCACCAGGAACGTACACACCCTTTTCTCGAAGCGTTTACAGCGCCGCGTGGACGTCTCTAATTCGTAATTTACGAGGTGGCGTCGGGACGCGAGGGAAGAAAGCCGCGGGCTTAACAGGGGCAAATGAGCGAGGACAAGAAGTATTATTTTTTACGAGGACGAGGCCAGAGCGAGCAAATGGCCCATGTCGCGCTCCTCTATGACTCCTACGGGGTTCTTTTTCTCTCTATCGTCCCATAGACCCTTCTTCTTCTCCGCGCACCCCATCTCCGGTTTTCTTCCACCCTAGTCGCGCAAAGGGTTGAGACTGGTCGAGCTGTAAATTACCAAGAGGGCATTTTGATTAAATTTTTTATTGTTGCAGCCCAGGTTACAACCCGGGGGCCGTGATGACGGGTGATTTAACCCTCTCCGCTTGGCTCCGCTGCTTTTATTTTCCATTCGCGTACCTGAATCTCTGATTAGAAGTAATAATTCGACGCTGGCGAGCGCGGATCGTTAGGACGAGAAGCAACGGGCTGAGGAATGCCGCGTTATGAGGATTTTTCGGTTCGAGGATGCATTCGAGTACCCCACAGACCACGATCAGATCACTCCATTCTTTTATTTTCTCCTATTAGAATCGACGGTATCTCAGTTTTTAACCGGAACTCGCGCGAAGTTTGAAAGAAAGAGGAATAATATTCGTTAATAACGTATCTTGGAAGAAAATGACGGTAACGGCATAATAATATCGAATAATTTTCGTACGCTCACCTGATTCCACTCACGATCCTGTTGGGGATCAAACGAATTGTCAAGACTGTCGAAGAAACGATATATTTCTGACACTTTGGGGTAGTAGGATAGAATTATGAGGACGTGCTCCGCCTCACATATTTTATATATTGTTCCCAACAGCCCCGACTGCGTGCTGCGATATTCATCTCGCCCTGCTGGGAATCGTGCGTGTTAGAAACGCTGAAAAAAAAACGGGGATACTAATTGCCTCGCAGCACAGTTTCTCTTATTACCTAGAAAGCTAAGAAGCTCCCTACTTTTATCTCACTGACGAGACGAGGAATGCAGCGAAATTGTTCCGTTAAAAAAATCACGAATCTCTCCCGGAACGATATAAAACTTGCGAAAGGAGGAAGAAAGTGCAGAAAACAAGCAGGTACCTCTAATATTAAAAAATGTCCCCGTTTCTAGGTATCCTAGATATCCAAGGTATCCCAAATTTACTCCACGAACAGATCTAACTCGTCTCGCAGGTTTTAAACATTTCCCCCAAGAATTTGCCCAAGACTGAAATTTCCGCGTGGACTCGTGGACTATTCTACCGAGCGTCTCGCAGGAGAAATTAAGACAAAGGGGGCGAAGAATGGTCGACGATGGACGAACTGGCCCAGCGGACGATGGCAGAAATTCCATGGCGCGTCCCTAGATCGTTCGCGAAATGTCCATCGAGGGACAGCCGCGGGGGTGAATCGACTCAACAAGTGTTACGTCAGAACGAGCTTGCGTCTACGGTTCGGTCGATTCGCGGGGGTGTCGACGTGCTCTCTCGGTCCGCGCCTCGTAAACGGAGGCGGTACCTCGCGGCTTTCGCCGCTTCACCCCGCGCGATGCATCAGCCGTCGTGCAATTTCGACTCGCGCCGAATGTCGGCGCACTCGTGGATCGAATCGGCGATCCCGAGCATCGTTCTCGTACCGTCTATGTCGCGAGTACGGGGAAACCGTGTCGATGGAAGGTACTCGATGCGTGGCAGGTCCTGGGGTGCCGGAAAAGGTCGCGAAACGAAGCTCGGAAAGTAGGGTATGTAAAGGTTTATCGAGAATTTAGGTGTCTCGTGTATAAAATTTAGGTGACGACGTGAAACACGTCCAAACGATTTTACGGTTGCTTCAAAAGGACAGGGAGTCGAGGAGAAATTAGCGTCTCCAGGAAGACCATCTTCTGCACGAGGAAGCGCAAAGTTTAGAAATTGAAGTACGAAACGAACGCTTCGTATGGTCGGACGATATTATGGATAATTTGATAATGAATACAATAATGGCGCAAAATCGTATCCGCTGATAGATCATTACCGATGGAATGCAATAAAACACCGTACGCGCTGAGTGAAAGGGCGAAATTCTATAAGAAGTTTCACCTCGTTTATGCGAGGAACTTTTTGTCAACCTCATTATACTTATTGCTTCTTACATAAAGTATAGCTCGCTGTTGTACAGCGTTGATAATCCGCTCTATCCAAATACAGGCAAAGTTATCACCGATCTAACTATTCGGCTCGATTACACCTCACACGCTGACCCATCGTCGATTATTAAGCGTGAACCCGCAATCTCGTAGTCTTCCGCGAACTTCGAGGAAGCTCGAAGAAGGAAAATCCCGCGAAAGATTCCAAACCCGTGGCAGAAATTCCTCTAACTCGACTATCAATCTTACTTAGCGTATACTTATAATCTCATGATCATCTACCAACCTCGAGAAACCTGCACTTACCGAGAAACAAACTAAGAGATCTCTACTCACCCCAAACTTCGTAAACGGTAAAAGAACGCAAACCCTCGAAATTTCGGGTCCACAAATTTCAATATCCCTCGTGGACCTCTGAAAACGCGGAGAGGTCTCGAAGAAATTACACGATCTCTATGCTCGTACGATCGCGTAGCCCGAAACTCACCCCCAAACGCGTAGCTAGGCCCGCGTTGCGCTATTCGAGGAGCCATAGAGATGATCGGCGAGAATCGTGGTAACGTGGTTGCGAATCGACGACGGTGTCTGGTGGTGGTGGCAGCTGTCGCGGTGAGCGGGGCCGGAGTGCCGGGAGGGAGAGAAGGCGAGTGGCAGGAGGAAGGGGCAGAGGCAACGGCAGTGCACGGTGCAGGGGTCGCAGGGGGAGAGGCATGGAGGCGGTAGGTGTCACGTGGGCGCGAGTAGGCCCCGCCTCCGCGAAGTAGCTCGAGGTACGGCGCGTCATTCATGGCCGAGCTAAAGGCTGCGCCACTCTCCGGGTCCGTCCAGCTGCAGCGGCTCGCGAGAGGAACCCACGGGAACACCTGTCTCCCCCGCGTAACCGTGAGCATCCGGCGAGGACCGCGCCGGCGACGACGACGACGCCGATCGTCACCAGGGAGACCGCGCTACCACCGCGACCGCTGCAACGTACGCGCTTCGACGTGTTTGTCCTCCTCGCTAGTGGATCGCGAGAGTGTCCGGTGAGCCGTGTTCCGGGGCCGGTGGCAGGCTCGCGGAGAGGCCGCCGGCTCGCGTCGTGCATGGGACCGATCATGCGTCCGCACGGTGTGTCCAGTGTATTATTATTTTCTTCTGGTGGAGATACGTAAAAGTCGGGTTCGACGACTAGAGGTCGGGCCGGTTAGCGAGTGTAGCGGAAGAAGCAGGAGGGAGAGAGAGGGAGAGGGAGAGATAGAGACGGAAGTGTGGTCCAGTTCGATCGCGTTAGATCGTGGTGTGTGAGTTTCGTCGTACACGGTACATTATCGTTCGCAAAGGTGTGACCACGGTGTTTCAACGGACGGACAAGATTGACGTTCGTGGTGGAGGGCTGGCTAATGCACCGCGGCGGCGGTGTCGCCGGAAGCGGTGCTGGTGGAGCCGCTGGTATCGCCGGTGGATCGGCCGGAAGTGGCGCGTTACCCTCCACGAGTCACCGCGGCCTCGAACTGGAACATCCGTCGGCGATGCCCGGTGCCCCGGGTTTCCATTGGGGGGCGATGCTCGCCGGCCACCATGCGGCCGCCGCGGCGAGCATGATGCAGCCACCCCTGTCAGCGGCCGGTGAGTACACCCCCGCGCCGGCACACCATGGGCCCACGCACCCCGCCATGCCCATGGACCTTCACGTTCATCAGGGATTCCCTTACTACAGGTTAGTCCCGCCACTCATTCGCCTTTTCCGTTATCCGCTTCTCGTTATTCGGTGGGCTCTTTCGTTGCTTCTCCACGATTCGCCGAGATCCGTTGACAGTTGTTGGAGCATCGTCGATCCTTCCCCAACGATTTCGATGATATCGTTTTACTGTTACGCGTTCCTTGGATACTCCAGAGATTCCAGCAAAGTATAAGTTTCGTATCGAAACGTATACGATTTCGCGTATAACGACGTTTCGTTTATCGCAATGTCAATTATCTCATCCAATTGTCGGACGAGATCTAGTCTAACGATCGATTCTCTGAATCTCGACGAGATCGAGGCTTTCGCGAGTTCCTTGTTTCCATATCGCTGCATCGGCAAGTGGACAGGTAGGCAGTGTGAGCCTTCGAAATTTACCTTGTAAATATTTCTCTGCTAAACGAATACCCCCGTGTTTACCGATTTCGAGCAAACAGCTTGCTTAAATACCGACTGTCCCTTAGTTCCTATTACACGAACGAGTTCGTCCACGTTTCTCTGATACCTTTAGCTTCTCTCGCCTTCTTCCTCGGAATCCTCCTTGATCCTTTCCGATAGACGTCAACGAGTTACTCTACATTCGCTTGGACGTTCCCGACGTTCCCATCTTCTCTTATCTGTCGTCTGTAATTAATGTGAAACGTATCTTCCTGTGTTCTCCAAGATCGATTATCATTTTTCCGGATAAATCTCCATTTCTACTATGTAAAACTCGCGTCACGATGATCCCTCTAACTTGCTCGAACGATGACTTAATACTCGTCGCATAACACCCTATCGGATGTCGATTTCCTTGCGCGAATTTAATCACGAACTCGGTTCGCGTGCCGCGCCGTGTCAACGATGATGTCGACAACGCAACGAATTTCGCGAACCGAGGCATAAACCCGCTGATCCAGGCACATGGGCTCGAGATGGGAAAAAATCCGCGAACGCAGCCGCAACTATGGATTATCGGGATCGTAAATCGGGCAAAAATATCGGCGTTCCGCGCGAATAATTAGACGCGTTTGTTACCCCCTTCACGTGCGCGCAATAAATAATTCGCGAAGATCGGCAAACGTTACGGAACTGAATAATTTATGAGACAGGATACAATAATTAAATGACCAATAGCTGGATATGTAGTTCGATGCTTAACCATCCTTCTGTCTCTCTTTCTCTCTTCCCGCCTCTCCCCACCCCCAGCCACCCCGTTTAACCCCAGCGGCGGAATAACGAAACATAGACCGCATAAAGTAACTTTTCATACGATTCGAGCGTGATTACGCGAAATAATATGTCGCTTGTTCGTGCGTAAATTACGCGCAACATGCGGGCTACCTCTGTCTAAGGGTTTTATTTCGGTGTGTACGCGTCGCTCTGTGTACATGCTCGACACGTACGGAGTTTTAACGTAATTTGGCACGGGGTGGATGAATGTACACCGGCACCAGCTCGCCGGCAGAAATGACGGAAACTCCCGTGGTTCCATTCGGTCTAACCTCCTTTACTCTATTTCCTGCACCCCTTCTTTCCACCCACGCGCTTTCCTTGCCGCAAGTTTTCGCGCTGGTTAGGGAACCGTTAACCGTTTTAACCGTCCCAGAACTTGGCTTCGCGATTATCGCGCGATGACGGTTGCTCGTTGTACACGGCGTAATTCGTTCGGATGATTCGACACGTGATTCGATGAGAACAAAAGGGGAGGAAGCTTGTTTTCGTGGAGTTGTTATCTTATTATTCGAAGGTTCTGCCGATGGTCCGGTGTCGAAGTTCGATATGGGTTAAAACAGAGAGCGATCGGAGCGTCGTATAATTGACACGATTGACAGAAAATTGAATAGAAGCGTTACGCGTCAGGATTTCAATCGCTACGCGTCTCTGTA
This sequence comes from Eufriesea mexicana, assembly GCF_001483705.2. Taxonomy (NCBI): domain Eukaryota; kingdom Metazoa; phylum Arthropoda; class Insecta; order Hymenoptera; family Apidae; genus Eufriesea; species Eufriesea mexicana. Next base: position 673,624 of record NW_016908641.1, on the reverse strand, counting down.
AAATAAAATAAAACTTTTCTTCAATTTTCTGCGAAAAATCGGGCGAATTCTAATACCTACGCCAACTTTGTAAGCAGTTCGCTGTCAAGTTCCTCGACTAGTTTCTCGAAGACGTTGCTATTCGTCGTGCCACGAGAAGAGCGCGCAAACAGAATCTTCCATCTTTGAACCACCTTCGTAGCACGATACCGCGAACCCTGAATCTCCACGAAGCGAGGAACGCTTGGGCCGGCGTCCGACCGCAAATACCCAAGCTCGTGTCAGGCCCCGGCGCAGCGTCGAGGTCGTAATTCACGCATTAACTCGTGACGGGAGGATTTTCGACGACACGCGGTGACGGGACACTTTCGAGGAAGTAGAAACGTCTGCGGCGTACGTGAAACGTGCGCCAAGTTTTGAAATTTTTCGGGATCGGCAAGTGGCGGCTGGAAGCATAACTGGTTCGCTGATAACGCAACGCTCACGGCGAAACCAGTTCGCCAGTGCACACGCGTGTCTCGTATAATATTTATAAAGCCGATTTCTTTCCACGGCGTGTAACCGGGCCGTGCGCGCGTTAATAAACTTCAGCCACGGACAAGTTTATCTCGTGCTAAGCGATTCTATCGGCTGGAACGTTTATCGTGACTCGCGTGGCGTACGTACGTGTGAGGATTCAATTAGTTATGACAACTTTCGGTCCGAATGAATCTCGTGCGTGGACATGCGTGGAAAAATGGGGTAAGGAGAAATCCCTTTCGCGATCTCTTCGATCTTGTGTCCTCGTTAACCCCTTCAGGATCGGAGCTCTGCTTCGTACCTCTGTCACCGCAATGCGAATAGTCCTTGTCGTTTCTATCGTCTATCGTCCTCGATATTCTCGAATCTTTGGAATGCAAATTGGGGGACAAGGAATTTTCACCGTCGCATAGATGTGCCTGATAGGTGAGAGGCTCGAGAGATTGATAAGTCGTGGAGAAGAGGAGATCTTGACAGATTTTGACAGAGGATTGGAATTAACCGGATCTCTCGGTTCAACGACTAACGAAGACACCGAGGGAAGAACAAAGAAACGAGTTTCGTGTTTGAGGTCAGCTTTGGATCAGGTTTAGTCACATTTCGTGTAATCTACGTAAGTTTCTTCTGAAGAAATCGCTGTAATTGAAACGAAAGAGAGAGAGAGAGAAGAACATACGTCCTGTGCGTGGCAACATCGTGTAAAGCCTGTCCATACGAGGCAGGTCTCTGCTTCGTCTCTGGACTTTGGTCGCGAGGAGTAACGAGTAAAATATCGAAATAATCCGGCGAAAAACGCGGCGAAACGCGGCGAAACGCGGCGAAACTCGGCGATCCACGGGAACTTCTCGTAGACGCGGAATGTCTGCGGGAACGCGCACGGAGCAACTGGAACGAGGAGAGCGCACGGTAAGAATCTCGGCGTGCTACGGAGAAACGAGAACTCCGGTTACGAAACACAATGTTCAGCAGCGAAACGCGGGTTTCAATTTTCCTGTGCTTAATGCGCGCTTGCACCACGGCGCCACTTTGGTCCGTTATCAATTTTCTAGATTGCTCCTGGAGCGAAGCACGCGAACGGTATCGGCCTTTGCCGATTCTCCTCCACCCGGCGGCAATTACATTTTTCGCCGCGATTCCGCTCGCGCAATGCTCGCGCGGATGCCCGTGCGCGCACACCTATGGCGGCCAGGCGTCGCGCGGCGTACAATGTTATACCAGGTGGGACGCGTGTTCCGTAATTTACGCGGCTCGATATACGATTCCGTGTAATTGACAAGACGATCGATGGATCCGATACGGAGATCTAATCGAGATAGCCGTCTCGATACGACGTTCTTTTTGTCCTCCTCCTCCTCCTCCTCCTCCTCCTCCACCTTTTTCTCCTGCTCCTCCTCGCCCAGCTTCTATCGGAACGTCTCCTCCCGGTTTCTGCCCCCTTGGGTTTCGAGGAAGCCTCTCGAAAAGCGGCCACGGTTGTTCTTTGTTAATCGTCGCGATGGCGTGGCCGCACACTCGTTCATCGGTTCCACTCGTGTACTATAATTATTCACACTCCATAATGCAGTACACAGCGATACGTAATCCCGGCCTGGGCCCTGAAAAGGAAGTATACGAACCGTTCGTGTAATTATACACTCGCCGTGGCTTAATCTTCTAGCAAATTGTATTAAGATTTTTTACGAATTTTCGCACGTTGTGTCGTAAATCCACTCGCCGGCCGAATAGGATACGTGTTACGGCAAATGGGCTTCGGCCGTTTTCAATAGACCTCGATTAATCCTTCCTATGTATCATTTCCCTCCTCGTCTTTTCATTTCCGTTTTTCACCCCGCTTCCCTCCATTTCCTCCTTTTTCCCTTGCCTCATTTTCTTCTCTCTGGCCTGTTCTTTTATTTCTAACATCACTGCTAGCCTGTGCTTACGTAACTCGCCAGCGTCCGCGCGATTACGGGGTTGCTCGATGTTTGCGTGAGTTGTCGTGGATAGTGCACGCGGCAGAGGTGGCGTCGCGAATAGATTTACAGGGGAAGTAACCATACGTTACCAGCAAAGTACGAATCGCGACCTCGTGTTCCAGTGTTTTGGTCAGTCTCGTAAAATTCGACGGATCGTTCGTCGGACAAACGCGCGGACAGTTACCCCCCTGTGACGACGAAGATCGGTACCATTTTCTTCGAATATCTCGACGATCGACGATTGACCAACGATTGACATTCTAACGTGTACAACATCAGGCCAAAAAAATATATCCCACCGTTCAATTACTGGCATCTATTTATACCCGTTTCTCCTCCCCCCCGCTTTATCTCCCTATCTAATCTCTCGGATATGCGCTTAACACACTGTACCCACTATCGGACTGGTGGAAAATTGAAATCGGATAAGTGAAAATAGCCGGTCTCGGGAATTACTTCTAAAACGTTCCGATGGAATTCATCTGGGTTAATCGGAACGAAAGAACACGCGAATCTAGGTAATTCTAAATATAACCAGGCTGCTAAATTCTCCTCGAGATACCTTTGATGAAATTCGTCGGACGTTGAATATCGCGATGCATTAACCGCGAAACGAGATCAAATTCATATCCCTCGTTTCCAAAGATAAATACTCCTCGGATCCATCTAAGGGAAATTATTCTTCGATACGTCGCGTGCCGCTTTGATTAAACTGCGATTAATAAAGTTGGGTTAAACAGCGCTGGCGGCTGGAATAAATCGCTTCGGACTTAAATTATTCCACGAGGAACCATTTTTCACGCTCTTTTCGTGACCGGCCATTTTTTCTCTATAACATTCAATCGCGACGTTTGACGTCGAATTAAACGCTCTCTAACGCTGCTACCAATCGCGTGTAAAGGGCATGGTGAAAAAGTATCCCTCCATTTGTCCCTGTTCACCCAGATTCCCCCGACCGATTAATTAGCATCGGCGTGATAAGCTGACAGAGCTGATCGGCTGTGACAGCGTTAGCGAGAACAGCCGATCGGACGCAAGAAGCGGCAGGCAAGAAACTTATTATAATCCGTGGCTCGTCCAGGTTATTAGCATTCCGCTATCAATTACCCGGCAGGGCAGGCGCTCGAAATAACGAGCGCGGTTCCGTTCTCCAGCGTTCTCCAGCATTCTCCAACGTTCTCCAACGTTCTCTGCCCGCCGCCATGCGTCTCCTTTCTTTTCATCGGCGGAATAATCGCGTTGTTTAATCGCTCGAAACTCCTCGCCGATGATACGGATCGAGCATGGGAATTTATTTCGTTTCCAGTCCTCGGAAGCGTCATCGCGGACGAGAGTGTCTTTGCAAGGATAGCAACTCGCTCGATGCCTGCCCGCGTAAATATTAACCAAACTGCGAGCTGATTGAAGCGAACGCATTGATCTTTGCTAGGATTTTAGGACGAAGAAGACTAAAAATGACTGTAGGATCGCGATATATATATATATATAAATAAAATGATAAAATGAAATAAATACAGGTAGAAATTGGGAGAGCTATGGGAATTTTGAAATGCACACTCGGAGAGTCCCTAAAACTCGTCTATTTCACCTGATTCGAGGTAAAGCGTCTTCAGGGAACTCGGACAACATTTGCCTTTCCCGTTGTGTGCTCCGCGGCGGTGTTTGACGGATAGATCGAAGTGGTGCTCCAAGTATAATGTCACAGAAGTTGCCCGGTGAAAAGAAGCCCGTCTTCGACGTACGAGAACGAGAGTACGCGGACGATGTGTTGACCTAGCGGTGCGTCGAGCACCACTTGTTGCCGTGTCGTGGCTCGAGTACTTCTGTCAGTATACTCGAAGCTGCCGCTACTCAAGACGGCCTCGAACCTCTATTGACAGATGCAATCGTCCGGTATTTGCATTAGATTAAACAGTTCCGATAATCGTTGCTGCTCGTGCTCGTCCTAATTGGATTTATCGTGTCCCGTTGTGTACGTGCGCGTATATACCGACGTTTCGAGCACAGCTGGCCGAACCATTCGGATATCGGAGCATTTCAAATTATATTCGCATAAATATCTCGTTAAATCGAGACTCGTTCGTTTCGATTATTCGCAGAGATTTGAAGCAGAAAGGAGAAATAAATTCGAACAGATACCTCGGTTTTTCGATATTTCGAGATACAAAGATTCGAAAAGTTTGGAGCGTTTGAATATTTCAATATTTGAATTGCTGGTCGAGTGGAGACGCTCGGAACGTTTGAATCACGAAACGTTTAAATATTTGAAAATTTCAGCGCAAAGATGTTGGAATATCGGAAGATGGCGCGTCTGTTGTTTGAATAACTCAATTTGACGAAAGAAGTTACATTTTACATGGATTTTAATGGAAGGTAAACGCAATCAGTGGGATTAGCAGGCACGCTAACAGACGGTACTTTAGGCAGACACCTCGTTTAGAGCTCGGGTTATTTTACACTACGTTACAAGTGAGAAATAGTGCGATTAAGTATCAGAAGGAGTATTATTATACTCCATTCGAGATCGTTAATCATCGTTTTACTTGTGCTGGTGGTAAGATGTAAGTAGGTCAACGTATGATGAAGTTCGTTAAAGCTAATTGCAATATCCTAATGTAGAGCCCTTTAAGACGGTGTTACAGCTCTTAGGAATTCTCGAAAATTCTGCAACTACATTCCCGCTATATGTACCAGCAAATTGTCTACCTCGAAGGATCTGCTGGAAACTTGACTGGGAAAAATCGTCCACGCCTCTGTCGTAGATAGAAAAATTCGTCGTAACGCTGTCCTCGCCGTGACTCGTCTCGAAACCGAATATCCTCCAATGGCGCGTTTGAACATTTTTCAAACTATGACTATATGTCTGTGACAATATTTAAAGAGGCCGCGACGGAATACTTATATTCGTGTCGAAGCTGCACGGTTCAATGAAACTTATACGTATCGTTACTCGAAAATTATCGACATCGGGCATACTCGCTCGTTTTCCACGTTCTCGAGGGTCTAAGAGTACCTCTAAAGTTACACACGTCCGACACCTCATCGTCGTAGAAACGCGTAGCGCTACTGACCGACTTGACAGGTTACTTTCCACTGAAAACTCGAGTAAACCAGGTTTCTTTGATCTTATCGATAATGATGTTACTCAGAAGCGTGGCCGGATGTCGAAATGTGCCGCGGCCGTAACGCGAGCCGTACATTTTAAATAAATTCGATTAAGCAACGCGAAAAACCACCGCGTCCCGTGACTCGAATTATTTTCGCGGGATAATTGATTAAACGCGTAATTGGAAAGGCGTTTACCGGAGAGAATAATCGCGCCTAATAATTAGTTAGCTAAGCTCGTATTTTCGAGAGGATATATATGAAACTAGTTCCCCGCCCGTAGGAATTTAATATCGAATAAAATATCGCGCAATTAGATTCAGCGTTGGTCGAATGAAAATTACCACGGTTACCACCACAACACAGCCCTGACAGTTTGTCGTATAAATCTCGCTTCGTTATGATCGGTGGGAAGAAGCGGTAGTCCCGTTTAATAATAAGCTTAATTATTATTAAGCGTGCCGCATGGCGATTCGGCGAAATCGGTCGTAGCCGTTTTCACGAAATTTGTCGAAAAGCTACGCGCGCGAGAACCGGTTACACGCGTGCCGACAGTGGCAAAATGATAAATACGAAGGATTTAATCAGTATTATAAATCAGGCGAGTGCACGCGCGATATTGAATCCGCAATAAGAGGGAATGACCGCGAAACCATCGTCGCTTTGTTCCAATGAAAATTAATCGCTTTGTTCGTTCTTTTCCAGTATAATAATCTCGCTCGCGACGTTCGGAATTACCACGGCTAATAAACTAATAAATCTAATAAACCGTTGCTCCTGCATCTCGTGTATCCATCGATTAGATTATCCGTAAGAAAAGGAGAACACGATTTACGAATCCTGCGCGTATTACCCGCTGAAAAGAGATTAAACGAAGCGAAAGCGATTACGCGAAATATAGCCTCTAATTCCGTCCGCGAGCATTCTGGTCACCGGCATCCAATTAAAATTATTTTTCCGTATCAACGACCGAGTGATACTACAACGATCGCGAGCCTATAATCACGCGATATGTTTAATCGATCGGTCCGCGCCGAATTAAGATACGAAATGTAAATCGTAATCCGACGCGTATAATACCGGCGTCGATCGCGCCACGCATTGTCAGGCGAGTCTGGCCGACTTAAATTGCAGGCCTTCGATGTGTACACACGGATCTCCTGACGGTTTGTCTGGAGATTGACGGACAAACCAGAGATGGCTGCGTTTAATATCTCCGCGATGCATCATCGGGCTTCGAGCTCGCTCGTCACAGAAGAATGTTAACGGTAAGGCGTTGTTAATTAACGTTGCAACCACGAAGCGATGACACGTTCGTTTTACGATCTTCGACCGAGTTTCTGCCGTGCCTCGCAATCTCGTCGTAAGCCCGGCAAATTTTTACCTACAACGAGTCAACCGCGACTAACCGTCAAGCGTATCGAAATTTCGCCGCACGATATTCGTATTTCGATCGATGATCGAGTTTGTTTAAGATAATTTAAGGACACGCGAGATATCGAAGAGGAATAATCGAAAATAATACAGCAAGTCGAGTGTCAAGGGTTCAACCAACGATCCCTTCTTTCGCAACATCCTAATATTCCTTGATCCGTCCCACAACTTTCCTCGAGAATTTAAATCAGACTCGTGAGATTCTGCCGACTGTTGCATTATTCTAACCTTTTCGCTGTTTAATAAGATCGGGGTATGCGAAAAATACTCGACAAAGATACGTTACGCGGTACTGTCCCATCGCAGATCAGCGAAAGGGTCAAATAATTTTTCTTCCTCTTCCCCTTCTTTCCGCTTTCAGATATACGCGTTATCTCGAAGCTAGCTCGAATCGTCTGGTAGATTATTTGCATAAAAATTATCAAGGACGCTGGAATACCGATGATTCCGTTGAAAGATGGTCGAAGACTGAAGGCAGAGGCCGAGCCATGCCCGATCCTCGCGAGGAACGAGAGCCGAATTCGATGGCGAGGCAGGCAGTTGAGAGAAACTGGTGCACGATTATCAGCGGCACGACGACACGCGTGTCCAGTGCACACGGATAGCGTGCACGCGGGAGACACGGTCGCACAGGCATTGAGAGCGTTATTGAATGATGGCTCGTCCAACTGCTAATGGGGCCGGACGCTCGCGCGACACACCGCAGAGAAAGAGAAAAAGAGGGCGGCCGCGGGGCCGCGGGGCCGTAGAGCGAGAGCGCGCGAGCGAGCGCGCGACGCGACAGAGAGAGAGGGGACGAGGAAAAAAGGGCCGTCTCGTAAGAAGCGCGCGCTCTTGTGCCGTTGTTGCTGTTGCACCGATGCACAACCGATGGATGCATTCTTCCGTCGTTCCCCGAACCATTCGACGGCGGAGGAGAACCGAAGAACCGAGAGACCTGGCCTGGCCTGTACCGACTTCTCCTCGCCTCTCTTT
>NW_016908641.1:570869-665575 GCF_001483705.2 Eufriesea mexicana | reverse complement strand
TCTTTCCCTCTCGCGCGTCCAACGATAGCTCGCGAGACTCCGAAGGCGTAGCCAGGCTGGCTGCTGACCAACCGATAAATAAAATAACTCGGTTGCGTTTTTATCCGCTCCATGCTGCCCCTCTTTCCATCTTCCTCCGGATCCAGCTCCGTTTCGAGCTTCTACGCCGTGGACTACGTCCAGGGGACCAAAGGGAGCCAACGGGAATGGCCCACTTTGCTCGCGGGAAACGCGTCACCCTCTTACCAGCGGGAAATCCGATTGTACATGGTCCTTGGACACTGTCTTGCTTCGAAATTTCTTCCATACGTAATTCCCCTATCGCTTATACCCTTCCCTCTCCATATTCACCTTACCACTTGGCAGAGAGCAACGACAGCGGGCGAAGATCAGATGTGGTACTCGTCTACAGTCTCTGATGTCAGAGTGGTATCGAGTTCAGGACGCAACTATGCTGACCTCTTTCTTTACATTTCCAGTTCCGTTCCCATTGTCGATAGATATGCTCTTGTCGTTAAGAAACGCAAACACCAACCCTTGCCAATGCTACTACCTCCGCTCGCGCCGCAGACACCTGATCGTTGCCTCGAAAATCCATATTCTCGTGGTTTTCATCTGCACCCCGATCCCGTCGCCGGCCAGGCAATTTCCCTTCCTTTTTCCACTCTCTATCCTGCGCGGCACACCCCGCCGGTTCATTCCCCCCAGTGCCTGGAACGGGCCGTGGTACCGGGCAGCCCGGTAGTTGGAAGCGCGAACTTTTTTCTCAGCTATCGGCCGGTGGATCGCGCTGCGATGCTGGACTGCAATCAGAATTGATTATAGCCTGCCGAAACTGCGCCGCGGCCCGGCGCGTTCATATTATACAACTCGCCCGCGGCCCTGCCGCGTCTCTCGCTCGCGCGCACGCCTCTTCCCGCTCGCTCGCTCGCACGCCGTCTCCCCCTCGAGTCAAGATCATTCGAGGAGGGCCGCCACTCGCCCTGCCTGCCCTCCGCTGCTTCCCTCGATATGCACGCTGTCCCGTGCCCGACGTCACTGACCCACTCGTGCCGTGCCTCCGGAGGGATCCTCGTCCTTTGTCGGACCGGCTGGCCGCCCCTGCGCTTCCTTTTTCCCCAATTTCGACTCGGTGCCGCTTCGAAAACCGCTCCTCTCGCACGGGAAAACCGCGTCGGGAATACGACGAGGAGCGTAGAGTTTCAGGGACAACAAATTTCCGGGGTTCGAGGGAGAGTTCGCGACCTTCTGAACGAAGGTTCGGGGCTGCTGCGAGATCTCGGTGTATCTTTAACCCCCGACGCGACTTTTCTGCAACTTGCTTGTCACGGTGGACATTTGCGATTGACAGGGTTCGAATTATAAACGTAGTACGATTACGATAATCGTACAGAGACGTCACGCAGACTCATGGTCATCTCTGTTATCGAATCTATGGTTACGTAATGTCTAACGGGGTTATGGAGGTGCAGTGGTGGAATCGTTGCACGTTTGGCCAGGTTTATATCGTACTCGAGATGGTGCAGTACCCGCGAGAGTGTATATAATAATGGGATTACGCGTTGCGATACTTTTATATCGCGGTATGGCTTTGGGCTCGATGTAGATGGACGATGTACACCGTTGTAATTTGCATGTAACATTTCTCCGCTCCAAAGTGTCAATGGGTGCTTTACATTGAAGCGAAAGTTGTAAAACGGTGTTAATGCGTGGTTCGGCGGGTGTATTTCTTCAGCGATACCGTACGTTCCAGAGCGTAATTATGGGATTTTAAGGTACGTCGCGACACACTTTGGCGTGGTGGAATTTACGGTTAGTGTACTGCGATGTATCCTGACGATTTTAATACGATCCACGATGCTCCGAGGTGTTAACGATACTATAAACATCGAAATTTGCAGCCGCTTTTAGGCTAGACGGGATCCAATCAGAGAAATATCTCGGGAATCTTGACCACGGTACGGAGGCAAGTAATATTCTGCAGCATCGGAAACGTTAATTAATGGGTCGTACGTCAGTGAATCCTAAGGGTGTGTACCGCAGAAGTGATTTAATATCCGCTTTAATTAGTTTGGAAAACGCCCATTGAGAAAAAGGGAGCCCTACGCCTTGCACGCTACTTTGCTACGTTTTATTTCGATGCACTTGGCTATCAAGGCCGTGTACGGTTTAAAGTTCACCATTCGGCTGGCTGTTTCGAGAATGATACAGTCCGATGAAAAATTCTCCTTTCAGAAATTCGAAATGTTCGTGAAATTGCCGATTTTCGCGCGGTTATAAATTTACACGGAGTATCGAATTTTTGCGCGTGTAATGTATTCCGCTGATTTTTATCCCTTTCCTTTTCTCTCGAGTATATCCGAAAGGAACGTGCCGGGTATTTCTTCGCGAAGCTCATCTCCGTCATCCCTTCACCGATTTGGTCAAACGCGTCTCGATAACGATAACGATAAAACCCATTGCATTAACATATCGCGATGTCATTTTTATTTCTCGCCATCTCCCGACACGGACTTTAACAACCTGTACAAATCTTCTTTCTTACACGCTTCGATGAAGAACTTCGTATCTCGTTCTTATGCGATCCAAGGCAACCATGTCGCACCCCTAAAACGTTCGTGAAAGAACTTCCAAGAAACTGGATTGTTTGAGCGGAGGCTACCGGTATTCCACGGCTGGTTATACGTAACGTGGACAAGAAAACGGACATGTAACTGAATAGACTTTTTTTTTTAATGGCCACTAAATTCTCGGTAGAATTCCAGCGGTGTTCACTGGCGATCGCAGCCACGGCGCCCGATATTTCTCATAAATCGAGAACTATATCTTGGACGAAGTCAAGGTCCGACAACGTGGAATGCAATAACGCGGCGCGTATTTCGCAAACGACCGGGTATTAAGTTTGAGCCACAAAGTACCATATTTGTCGTTATTTGCTGGAAAGCGGTAAAAGTAGCTGTGTGCGTGTTTCGAGGAACAAGTACGTATTTTAATGGCGCGGTAAAGCTACTGTCCCTGTCGTTGGAATACGACTTAACGTCCGTCGAGTGCTCGTTGTCGTAATTTGCGTTAAACGGAAATCGTGGAGCAAGTTTGACACGAGCAGCTCGGGCATTTTCTTCAGTAATACCCCAGCATCGTTTCTCAATTACGAAATTTCCCCGTTTTAATCGCGGCTGGTGATCCGTTTCGCTCAGCAGGGCCCACGTATCCTAGATGTCAAGGATACCGATGCCGTTCAACTTTCGTTCGCCTGTTTGTTTAAATTAAATCGGAATTATTTAATATGCCAAGGTCGATTTTATCTTCGTTCGCGGAGATCGCTTATCGCTCATCGCGCTCTCCTAAAGCAAACATCGCGACCACGCTTATGACAGAGTCCGCTTGGGCATAGAATTCCCGTCCTTCCTTTTTCTCCCTTCTTTTTCCCATAGAAGAACATCGAATGATATGTATCGAGCATGAGTAATGAAACTTATCGAAGCGTGAAATGTGAGTTTTTATCAAACTTTCGCGCTGTGCTTCGCGGCGTTTGGTCCAATACCTTTTTCTGGTCCCATTACGTCAACCTTATTACAGCTTATGCAACGATAGAAAATCGTAGCCCGATATTGCGGTGCGTAGCTGGTCGTTAGTAGAAAGTTATATCCATTTACGTGATATGAGAATAGCTTCGAGAATCACGAGCCATGGACGTTTTGTACGCTCGAGAGCGGTGATTTTCGTGATATAATCGGTGCTCGTCTGCTTTTTCCAACGATATCGCATCTACTTCTATATTTATCTATCAAATAGAATACGATCATCGGTCCTGTCTTGCGGGTCTTATTCTAACGAACATCCTGTTCGGTCACCTCGCGATTCCACAAAATGCCATATTTCCCAAGTCGAGGAACTCGGACAACTTCTTAGCCCCAGCATTCGGTTTTCAATTTCATCGACAGAGAGATGATAGACAGAAAGGCATGCGCGAGAAGCAATATAGTCGACGATCGAGATAAATAACCGTGTTTGTTGACACGGGCAATATGGAGAAAAATTTTGCCAGATTTCGTCGAGGCAATTTCGCGTTCGACCGTCTATAAATCGCTCGTAGGCTTTAAGACTCGTTTAATTCTTACACCCTGTTGAAAGTTAATAGGAAGCGACGAAGAAAGCGTGTAAGTGGCCGATGGGTGTTGCCAGACGTAGGCTGCTCGCTCTCGTAGGGGTGGAGAAGGGCGTAAGAAAAAAATGTTTCTACAACCCCTCGACAGTTCTCGCTGACTCCCTAAAGTCTTCGAAGCGTAACTTAGCATACTTTATTTGATTTTTTGTATTGGATAATAGTCTCAGGTAATAGGGTGGCTGCGAAGCAAGCCGGAGAAATGGCAGGGTTGTCGAGCGAATTTTCACGCTCTCCCACTACTCTTGCATTAACAAATTTACATTTTTTAAATGGAAGGGTCGCGCTCTTTTCCTCTCGGGGTGATAACTTGCGACCCATTTGTCCCTAGGAGAAATGAAACCGCCAGAGCGACGTTGCATCTTAATAAAGCATGTAGCACACTTAGCCTTGCTAAATTGCCAGATTTACCTCGAGCCTTTTCACTCGGGACGAGAGTTCTGCCAGAAGGAAATATTAGTGCGAACCGAACTACCACTAGAGACACGGATTTCTCATAGTCGAAGAAGAAATCGACGTTATTGCTCCTCGATGAACAAGTGGGCACGTTTCAAACCCGTTCCAACTGGTTCCAATTCGTGTCGATCCACGAGCGATTCGTTAATAACAGAAATAACCGATTGGTGCCAGTGGACGACGACCACCTTTAATAGTTAGCCTTCATCATCTCCATTATAGAATTTTTTTTAATAAAAAACGTCATTAAACGTAGTAATTTCATATTTTTCAATACTTAATTTCTAATTATTAACAAACCTTTACGAAATGTCCCCGGTAAATATACGTATTTACCGTAACAAGTTCTCGACAAATTTACTCCCATCATAATCGATCCTTCCCCCTAATAATTACACGAAAAATTGTAACAAGTTAAATCTCTGGCACAAGCTGCTCGGCCTTAAGAAGGAAACGAACGATTCCGTTCAAAGTCCAACGAATGACAATTTGCTTCGCGATCCCTTTCCTTTGCTTACCTTCGAGGGGCAGCAAACGAGATCTCGTTTCGTCGAGACGGTTCTCTTCATAATTTGTCCGCCGTGCCTCGTCCGGCTCCTTAATGTCCGCGCATTATCTCGCTATCATATTAACCTTTTCGTTTAAAGTACATATTGGGCTACCATGTGTCCATTAGCATTACATGAAACCGTGACGATAAGATCGGCAGGCCTATTCTATGCGAACGGCGATACGTTTATACGGACAATCGACGTCCAGTTACGCTGGCCTCCAAACACGGCCTCATTACCTAATGATTGACTGACTGACTGGTAGCGAGCTCAAGTTAATCGACCTGGAAATGTCGGGTGCCCGCGTTAAAAAGTTAAATCATACGGTATATTCCTCGTAATTATTCGCAATTCGACCGGATATCGCGAGGATTATACGTAGGCAGAGGAACCGGTGATTCTCATTGTGTTTCGCGTACCTTTTTACCTTTTCCTTTCTTTTTCTCCTCCGCTTTTAGCGGACAAGTAATTTCTGAATACAAGGTACATATTATCATGGTTGTTACAATTTACCAAGAAATCGCTCGTTGGACACAGAAACTCGTGGATGCACAGGGCCCCGAGTTAACGCACTCGTTAGGTCTTATTGTAATTTTCGTTATTATCCGAAGGACACGAAATCGATGCAGCAAACTTTAATACTTTTATGTACTTTTAATGCTCTATTCGAATTATTGCCTACAGAAAATTCTCCTCCGCGAAAAGACGTACGTGTAGCTGAGTAATAAAGTACGGAAGTAAGGGACGCGTATTAAATTTAATCGGATAGTTCGAGAGAAAAAGAGAGATAAAAAATAAAGGAAGCAGGAAAAAATACCTCGCGGTAACCTTTATTCCAGTCATTTTTATCATATAAAAATGATCGCTGTCATTTATAACGCGTACCATCGAGTACGTCCGCGGCTGGAAGGAAGCCTGACAAATCTGAAAACGATTCAAACTACTGTGTAAAATAATACCTTCGAATCTGCGGCATCGATCACGCGAGAAATAAAAAATTATCCCTAACCTGTCCATCTATTTTCCAATGATTTACCGTGTTCCGTGCGCGCGAAATCGAAGCCCGGGTTCTACCGAAAAAATGATAGCGGCCACGATATATTTGTCCCGCGGCGTGCAATCTTTAAAACATATGTTTTTCGTAATCGTTCGCGCGGTTCTATTATCGGGCCGGGGGTATAAGAGGCGGTGGAGTGAAGGAGGGGGCAGCCGAATCCGGGGGAACATGCTCGGGGCGCGAATCTATACATATTTAATGAGAGCACGCAGTTGTAAAAAGCAGCTGGCGAATTGCTCCCCGGCAGAGTGACTCGACCAGATACTTTTATTCAAATCTCATAGCCACCGCGCGGAGATGCTCCTCGCGGGAGCCGCGGAAGGCATATCAAAAGAAAAATGCTCTCGCCGCCTTTCCCGCATGCATAAACATAATCCCCGTATAATGTATATTTCAAAGTCTTCCGCTCGGCATCACTGCTCATTACTATTAGATTGATACACGCCGGCCCCCTCCTTGCGGTTACCTTCTGTATCCCCACCCCTCGTCACGGCTGATCCTTCGGGATCATCTTTCACGAACACGTCTTTGTTTCTTGTACCGAATAAAACATTCTTTGTGTTATATTTACCGTGTGTCCAAGATATTCTCCTTCTCCTTCTCCTTCTTTTATTTTCCGGAATGGATGTCCCGATGAGAATTTCAAGAATCTAAATAAATAAATTTTCTTTACGATATTATTCTATCATACGTATTATATTTCTGTCTTATATCTGTCTTATATTGCGTACTTTATTTAAAACATTGTGCTAGCAGCAGTTTATATAGGATTACAGTTAATATACCTGATTATGTACGGAAATTTATCACTGCTTCCACGTCACTGTTACAAATATGGAAAGATGGACGTCTAATAGGATGACGAAATAACTGCGCATTTTGCGTAGCGTGGGTGGTGGCCGTTACAAATTTTGTGCTAGTCAAAACAGATAATTAATATCATATATCTCTAAAACATTTGCAGGGTTTCTGGAGAAATATCTCATTTAAAATTAATAACTCTTTTCATATTTCACAGTCATTTCATCGAATTGAACAGTTTAGGTAGGATTAAAGTTCATATACCTGATTATGTATATAAATTTATTATTGTTTTGACTTCGAAGTCACTGGTACGGAAAGGAGGCCCTACGGTAGGTTGCCGAAAATACCGCGCAAATGACGTGATGCTTCGTTGTGATTGGTGGTTATTCCGAATATTGTGCTAGTCATATCAAATAATTAATATTCATATGCCGCTAAGATATTTGTGGCGTCTGTGGAGAAATATACGATTTAAAATTAATAATTTTTTTTTCTTTCACAAACATTTGATCAAATTGAATAATTTAGGTACAATTAAAAATGATATATCCGACTATGTATATAAATTTTTGTTTTGACTTCGTTGTCAGAAGAAGGGAAAGATGGCCGTGTGACAGGTTCCGAAAATACCGCGCATTTTACGTAACGTACGTCATAGGTAGTGACTATTCCAAATTGTGTGCTAATCAAATAATTATTATGTACTCATATGTCGCTAAAGCATATATAGGGATTGTGGAGAAATATCGCATTCAAAATCAATAACTGTTTTCTTGTTTCACAATCATTTGATAAAATTGAATAGTTAGGTGGGTTTGAAATTCATGTATCGGGATTATGTACGTAAATTTATCATTGCATAGACTTCGTAGCAACTAGTATGGAAAGGTGGTCTGTGATTGGTTGACAATGATGTCGCGCATATGACGTAGTGCTTCGTCGCGATTGGCGGCTATTCCGCAATTTGTGCTAATCATATAAAATAATTAATATTAATAATCATTAAAACATTCGTACGATTTCTGGAGAAATATCACGTTTTTCATTAATAACCCCCTTTTTGTTTCAGAAATATTTGATCGTGTTGAATAATTTTATTAGGACTAAAATTGATTATCCAATTATGTATGTAAATTTATCATTGTTTTGACTTCGTAGTCAGTAGTATGAAAAGATGGCCGTTTGATAGGTTCCGAAAGTACCGCGCATTTCACGTAATATTTCGGCATAGGTGGTGACTATTCCAAATTGCGTGCTAATCAAATAATTAATACACATAGGTTGCTAAAGCATTTGCATTGATTGTAGGGGAACATCGCATTTAAAATTAATAACTGTGTTCTTGTTTCATAATCATTTGATAAAATTGAATAGTTTAGGTGGGTTTGAAATTCATGTATCGGGATTATGTACGTAAATTTATCATTGTATAGATTTCGTAGCACTAGTATGAAAAGGTGGTTTGTGATTGGTTGACAATGATGTCGCGCATATGACGTAGTGCTTCGTCGCGATTGGCGGCTATTCCGCAATTTACGCTAATCATATAAAATAATTAATATTAATAATCATTAAAACATTCGTACGATTTCTGGAGAAATATCACGTTTTTCATTAATAACCCCCTTTTTGTTTCAGAAATATTTGATCGTGTTGAATAATTTTATTAGGACTAAAATTGATTATCCAATTATGTATGTAAATTTATCATTGTTTTGACTTCGTAGTCAGTAGTATGAAAAGATGGCCGTTTGATAGGTTCCGAAAGTACCGCGCATTTCACGTAATATTTCGGCATAGGTGGTGACTATTTCAAATTGCGTGCTAATCAAATAATTAATACACATAGGTCGCTAAAGCATTTGTATTGATTGTAGGGGAACATCGCATTTAAAATTAATAACTGTGTTCTTGTTTCATAATCATTTGATAGAATTGAATAGTTTAGGGGGGTTTGAAATTTATATATCCGATTATGTACGTAAATTTATCATTGTATAGACTTCGTAGCAACTAGTATGAAAAGGTGGTTTGTGATTGGTTGACAGTGATGCCCAGCATATGACGTAGTGCTGCGTTGCGATTGGTGGCTATTCCGCATTTTGTGCTAATCATATAAAATAATTAATATTAATAATCATTAAAACATTTGTACGATTTCTGGAGAAATATCACGTTTTTCATTAATAACCCCCTTTTTGTTTCAGGAATATTTGATCGATGTGAATAGTTTAGATAGGATTAAAATGAATATACCGATTGTGTACGTAAATTTATCATTGTATAGACTTCGTAGACCGTAGAATGGAAAGGTAGCCTGTGATTGGCTGCCAGGGATATCGCGCATATGACGTAGTGCTTCGTCTCAATTGGTGGCTATTCCGCATTTTCCGCTAATCATATAAAATTATTAATATTAATAATCATTAAAACATTCGTACGATTTCTGGAGAAATATCTCGTTTTTCATTAATAACCCCCATTCTGTTTCAGAGATATGTGATCGATTTGAATAATTTTATTAGGACTAAAATTGATTATCGAATTATGTATGTAAATTTATCATTGTTTTGACTTCGTAGTCACTAGTATGAAAAGATGGCCGTTTGATAGGTTCCGAAAATACCGCGCATTCACGTAATATTTCGGCATAGGTGGTTACTTTTTTAAATTGCGTGCTAATCAAATAATTAATACTCTTATGTCGCTAAAATATTTGTGGTGTGTGTGGAGAAATATCTCATCTAAAATTAATAAGAGTTTTCTTAGTTCACAATCAATTGATAGAATTGAATAGTTTAGGTAGGCTTAAAGTCAATATATCCGATTATGTACGTAAATTTATCATTGTATAGACTTCATAGCCACTAGTATGGAAAGGTGGCCTGTGATTGGTTGCCAATGATATCGCCCATATGACGCAGTGCTTCTTCGTAGGTGATGTCAATTCCAAATTGCGTGCTAATCAAATAATTAATACACATAGGTTGCTAAAGCATTTGCATTGATTGTAGGGGAACATCGCATTTAAAATTAATAACTGTGTTCTTGTTTCATAATCATTTGATAAAATTGAATAGTTTAGGTGGGTTTGAAATTCATGTATCGGGATTATGTACGTAAATTTATCATTGTATAGATTTCGTAGCACTAGTATGAAAAGGTGGTCTGTGATTGGTTGACAATGATGTCGCGCATATGACGTAGTGCTTCGTCGCGATTGGCGGCTATTCCGCAATTTGCGCTAATCATATAAAATAATTAATATTAATAATCATTAAAACATTCGTACGATTTCTGGAGAAATATCACGTTTTTCATTAATAACCCCCTTTTTGTTTCAGAAATATTTGATCGTGTTGAATAATTTTATTAGGACTAAAATTGATTATCCAATTATGTATGTAAATTTATCATTGTTTTGACTTCGTAGTCAGTAGTATGAAAAGATGGCCGTTTGATAGGTTCCGAAAGTACCGCGCATTTCACGTAATATTTCGGCATAGGTGGTGACTATTTCAAATTGCGTGCTAATCAAATAATTAATACACATAGGTCGCTAAAGCATTTGTATTGATTGTAGGGGAACATCGCATTTAAAATTAATAACTGTGTTCTTGTTTCATAATCATTTGATAGAATTGAATAGTTTAAGGGGGTTTGAAATTTATATATCCGATTATGTACGTAAATTTATTATTGTATAGACTTCGTAGCAACTAGTATGAAAAGGTGGTTTGTGATTGGTTGATAGTGATGCCCAGCATATGACGTAGTGCTGCGTTGCGATTGGTGGCTATTCCGCATTTTGTGCTAATCATATAAAATAATTAATATTAATAATCATTAAAACATTTGTACGATTTCTGGAGAAATATCACGTTTTTCATTAATAACCCCCTTTTTGTTTCAGGAATATTTGATCGATGTGAATAGTTTAGATAGGATTAAAATGAATATACCGATTGTGTACGTAAATTTATCATTGTATAGACTTCGTAGACCGTAGAATGGAAAGGTAGCCTGTGATTGGCTGCCAGGGATATCGCGCATATGACGTAGTGCTTCGTCTCAATTGGTGGCTATTCCGCATTTTCCGCTAATCATATAAAATTATTAATATTAATAATCATTAAAACATTCGTACGATTTCTGGAGAAATATCTCGTTTTTCATTAATAACCCCCATTCTGTTTCAGAGATATGTGATCGATTTGAATAATTTTATTAGGACTAAAATTGATTATCGAATTATGTATGTAAATTTATCATTGTTTTGACTTCGTAGTCACTAGTATGAAAAGATGGCCGTTTGATAGGTTCCGAAAATACCGCGCATTTCACGTAATATTTCGGCATAGGTGGTTACTTTTTTAAATTGCGTGCTAATCAAATAATTAATACTCTTATGTCGCTAAAATATTTGTGGTGTGTGTGGAGAAATATCTCATCTAAAATTAATAAGAGTTTTCTTAGTTCACAATCAATTGATAGAATTGAATAGTTTAGGTAGGCTTAAAGTCAATATATCCGATTATGTACGTAAATTTATCATTGTATAGACTTCATAGCCACTAGTATGGAAAGGTGGCCTGTGATTGGTTGCCAATGATATCGCCCATATGACGCAGTGCTTCTTCGTAGGTGATGTCTATTCCAAATTGCGTGCTAATCAAATAATTAATACACATAGGTTGCTAAAGCATTTGCATTGATTGTAGGGGAACATCGCATTTAAAATTAATAACTGTGTTCTTGTTTCATAATCATTTGATAAAATTGAATAGTTTAGGTGGGTTTGAAATTCATGTATCGGGATTATGTACGTAAATTTATCATTGTATAGACTTCGTTGCAACTAGTATGAAAAGGTGGTTTGTGATTGGTTGATAGTGATGCCCAGCATATGACGTAGTGCTGCGTTGCGATTGGTGGCTATTCCGCATTTTGTGCTAATCATATAAAATAATATTTATATGTCATTAAAACATTCGTGCGGTTTCTGGGGAAATATCACGTTTCTCATTAATAACACCTTTTCCGTTTCAGAAATATTTGATCGATTTGAATAGTTTAAGGTAGGATTAAAATCGATATACCCATTGTGTACGTAAATTTATCATTGTATAGACTTCCTAGCCACTAGTATGGAAAGGTGGTCTGTGATTGGTTAACAATGATGTCACGCATATGACGTAGTGCTTCGTCGCGATTGGCGGCTATTCCGCAATTTGCGCTAATCATATAAAATAATTAATATTAATAATCATTAAAACATTCGTACCATTTCTGGAGAAATATCACGTTTTTCATTAATAACCCCCTTTTTGTTTCAGAAATATTTGATCGTATTGAATAATTTTATTAGGACTAAAATTGATTATCCAATTATGTATGTAACTTTATCATTGTTTTGACTTCGTAGTCAGTAGTACGAAAAGATGGCCGTTTGATAGGTTCCGAAAGTACCGCGCATTTCTCGTAATATTTCGTCATAGGTGGTGACTATTTCAAATTGCGTGCTAATCAAATAATTAATACCCATATGTCGCTAAAGCATTTATAGGGATTGTGGAGAAATATCGCATTCAAAATCAATAACTGTTTCCTTGTTTCACAATCATTTGATAAAATTGAATAGTTTAGGTGGGTTTGAAATTCATGTATCGGGATTATGTACGTAAATTTATCATTGTATAGATTTCGTAGCACTAGTATGAAAAGGTGGTTTGTGATTGGTTGATAGTGATGCCCAGCATATGACGTAGTGCTGCGTCGCGATTGGTGGCTATTCCGAATTTTGTGCTAATCATATAAACTAATTAATATTTGTATATCATTAAAACATTCGTGCGGTTTCTGAAGAAATATCTCGTTTTTCATTAATAACCCCTTTTTGTTTCAGAAATATTTGATCGAATTGAATAATTTTGTTAGGATTAAAAATGATATATCCAATTTTGTATGTAAATTTATCATTGTTTTGACTTCGTAGTCAGTGGTATGGAAAGGTAGCCTGTTATTAGCTGCTAGTGTTACCGCGAATATGACGTAATGTTTCGTCGCGATTGGTGACTATTCCGAATTTTGTGCTAATCATATAAACTAATTAATATTTATATATAATTAAAACATTCGAGCGGTTTCTGGAGAGATATCTCGTTTTCCATTAATTACCCCCATTCTGTTTCAGAAATATTTGATCGATGTGAATAGTTTAGGTAGGATTAAAATCGATATACCCATTGTGTACGTAAATTTATCATTGTATAGACTTCCTAGCCACTAGTATGGAAAGGTGGTCTGTGATTGGTTAACAATGATGTCACGCATATGACGTAGTGCTTCGTCGCGATTGGCGGCTATTCCGCAATTTGCGCTAATCATATAAAATAATTAATATTAATAATCATTAAAACATTTCATTCCTGCGGTTTCTGGAGAAATATCTCGTTTTTTCTGAATAACCCCCCTTTTTGTTTCTGAAATATTTGATCGTGTTGAATAATTATATTAAGATTAAAATTGATATATCCAATTATGTATGTAAATTTATCATTGTTTTGACTTCGTAGTCAGTGGTATGGAAAGATGGCCGTGTGACTGGTTCCGAAAGTACCGCGCATTTTATGTAATGATTCGTGGTAGGTGGTGACTATTTCCTATTGCGTGTTAATCAAATAATTAATACTGATATGTCGCTAAAATATTTGTGGTGTGTGTGGAGAAATATCTCATCTAAAATTAATAAGACTTTTCTTAGTTCACAATCAGTTGATAGAATTGAATAGTTAGGTAGGATTATAGTCGATATATGCGATTATGTACGTAAATTTACCATTGTATAGACTTCATAGACAATAGTATGGAAAGGTGGCCTGTGATTGGTTGCCAATGATATCGCCCATATGACGTAATGCTTCGTCGCGATTGGAGACTATTCCGAATTTTGTGCTAATCATATAAAATAATTAATATTTATATATCATTAAAACATTCGAGCGGTTTCTGGAGAAATATCTCGTTTTTCATTAATAACCCCCATTCTGTTTCAGGAATATTTGATGGATGTGAATAGTTTAGGTAGGATTAAAATGGATATACCGATTGTGTACGTAAATTTATCATTGTATAGACTTCATAGACGGTAGTATGGAAAGGTAGCCTGTGATTGGCTGCCAGGGATATTGCGCATATGACGTAATGCTTCGTCGCGATTGGTGGCTATTCCGAATTTTGTGCTAATCATATGAAATAATTAATATTTATATATCATTAAAACATTCGTGCGGTTTCTGGAGAAATATCTCGTTTTTCATTAATAACCCCTTTTTGTTTCAGAAATATTTGATCGAATTGAATAATTTTGTTAGGATTAAAATTGATATATGCAATTTTGTATGTAAATTTATCATTGTT
This sequence comes from Eufriesea mexicana, assembly GCF_001483705.2. Classification (NCBI taxonomy): domain Eukaryota; kingdom Metazoa; phylum Arthropoda; class Insecta; order Hymenoptera; family Apidae; genus Eufriesea; species Eufriesea mexicana. The sequence goes on along the minus strand of NW_016908641.1, from coordinate 651,123 downwards.
TTGACTTCGTAGTCAGTGGTATGGAAAGATGGCCGCGCGACAGGTTTCGAAAGTACCGCGCATTTTACATAGTGTTTCGTCGCGAGTGGTGCATTTAATGCTCGTGTATTTCTGGAATTTTCAATCGTGCCTGCGTTATCAGTTATGTGAGTGATACAAGTGTTATAATTCTGCTTCTTCTCCTACGTTAAATATGAACATGGACGAATTTGCAGTCTACCTTCGTTACGACAATCAGATGGCATTCAGCTTCTGTGGTAAAATTTTTCCTTTTCTTTACCGCATATAATTAAGTGTCGAAATTAATCGAAACTCGTAATAAGTACAATAATGATATTTGTAACTGTTATTTTATTTGTACACGATAACATCTCGTCACTTCCGTATTCATCCAATGATTCTGTTTGTCAGGTCGGTAATTACCGATCGATTCTTTCGTCGATAACATTTATACAGGTTAGGAATTTTAAGCAGCTCGATTAAAACGACTTAACCGGTAATAATGTAATGAAGATGAATAAATTTAGATAAACACGAATGATCGATCAACGATTACGACAACGGTGATCGCTTAATTAAGATAAATTGCTCATAATGTACAAAGCAATGCATCGTTCCGCGATATATAGAGTCGAAATTCCTGACCTGTACGAAATGAAACTTTTTATATTTTCGCTTTCCCGTAATAAGTATACAGAAATATGCGATCGATAAGGAACAGAAAAAGCAATGGAAGGCAAACAATCTACAAATTTATTCGAAAAGTTTTTCTTCTTTCTCGATCAAAAGTTACTAATACAGGTAGAATCGGAACAATTAGACGAGCTGAGAATTTGAAATGTGCTCGGGTGCACCGCGTGAGACGCTCGTGAATCATCGAACAGAACTTCGACATACATAAAAATGAATTACTCGCGCGGAACGAGATAATAATGAGACAGTCGGGCCCCGTTCTACGTTACCTCGAACGCATACAAATCCCGACTAGCTCCCTGCTGGAGTTGTCGCGATATTTCACACGACGTACAAACAAGGGGGCGCGGATTTCTTCGTTAAAACGCGATTTCGATCTGAAATATTCTCGCGCTACCAGTTTCTCCTCTTTTTTCAACCGTTTCGTTTGTACTTTCTGATCTCCTTGATAAATTTAAGGAACAATATAAATCGAATTTTTCTCTCGATAAAACGTCTCGAATTACCTCGGCGTTATTACTAACGCACCAGATAAAACTCCCTAGAATTCAAAGGTCCGAGACACGAGTCTAGTTAGACACTTATTATATTTCTCAACCATTTTTACCGGCATGTAAATGCAAATTTCGCTGTCTCGTATTTTTCGTTACACGCTAATCTAGATCACTTATACGCTAAAATTACTTATGAATCCTTTTCCTCCGAAGACATTGCTCGAAATTTTTCCCGTGTGCAAAAAGTTATCCGATTAAAAATTAATCGGTGCAACAAACGGACGGATAATTCATAACCTATAGGATTTCAAAGAGCAATTATCAATCGACGGTTGTAGGCAACCTTTTCGCGATACCCAGGGTTCCAAGACCGGATCGATAGTCGTTCGATATTTATTCAGAGCGCGTGAATCGAGATATTACGGTGCCCCGTGGCGAAACGGAGGAACGTGAATGTAGGTAAGCGGCGCGTCTGCTTTCGAGCCGCATCGGCCCGACACCGGTTAGGTCGAGTTGAATCGAGTTGATAAGGTTAACTGAGAGATACGGGGGCGTAGGGAGGTCAAGTGACTGTGTGGGCGGCATTGTTCGTCGTCGCCACATACCGGCGCGATTAACGTCGTGTACGACTGTATACGTGTGTTCGTGTAAACGCGCCTTTCGGCGGGAGCGCGAACCTCTGATTAGACTGAACTTCTGATTAAACTATCCCGAGAACGCATTTAACACTCTGTTCTGCAGCCTTGTCGCACCTATACTCGCGCCACGAGTTTATGTGCCAGAGACGCAAGATTCGAATATTCTTCAGGTGCAATGTAGTATTCTGTTTTCCTTTATTTCGCTTTTATTTCGCTTTTCGTGTCGAGTTCGTATCTCGGACGATGCTTCGTAAAATGTCAGTAAAAATGATAAAGCAGAGGCGCGAGGAATTAGAAATTTTTAAGCGCGACGAATTTCGAAGCACAGAGTGAAATAAAAGGTACGATAATTGGCGTGATATACCAAAATTTGTAACTTCGATGGAATTCGTTTGAATTTGCCGCCTATGTTTTCAAAGTTGCTTAGTTGGAATGAAGTGTTTCGCTTTTCCGAGAAACTCGATGCCTCGAATCAGGAATCCCGAAGTAACTCGTTTCGAGGGCGTAGACTACGCGTGTGCATATTATTTTAATCGTCTGATTTATTCAATTCGAATGGAAAAAGCATGATTTACTGGTAATCGTAGATCTGATATCATTAACGAGGGTTAATATCGACAAATAGGAGGTCAGTAATGCACAGTTTGCGATCATCCGATGCATAATTAGCCTGCTAGGTATTTTTACAGAGGTATCACAGAGAGATATATAATAGCGATTAAAAATGCACGCAAGGGAGCATTCGAAAGCGGTGAAAACATAAACTATGCGAAATATCTTTAACGTCTTATCTTTCGAATATTATTCGCATCTCGTCAGGGTTGAAGTCCAGCCATGAAATGCGTGGAAAAACGGTAAAAGGGAAGGACAAGAATTATTCGGTGACCGATTGTCACCTGTCGCATTCTGTCGCATTCTGAACACGGCGTAAGTTTTGGTGTGAACGCGACTTAATCGCGAGCAATCTCAAACAAGCAGCGCCAATTGAAAGGATGACTGTGACCGAGTTGAACAATGGTTGTCAGCGTATCCACTTGGCAATTCTCCATTCAAATATTACGTTTCCTTATTTAAGCGAACGTTTGTTGTTTTTGCTCGCGCAGGTATCGTGCGGATCTTCCCGATTCGCATCTTGCAGCCACGAATCGGAAATGCACGTCTCGTTGAGCGTCGAAACCACCACAACTACAGTAGGTCAGTGGTGTTCGTGTATGAAGCCATTAAGTAATCAGAATACCTATTGTACTTACGTTGATTAACGACAGCGGTATGGTAAATATCATGTCCAATGAATACTAATCGTTTCAAGAGTTCGTACACCGTTTATAAATCGTTTATGGAGCCATCGAGATAGGAAGTTACCGTGTCGTGACATTTTTTCCATGTCCTTTCGTTGAGTCACCCTTTCGCTTTTTTCCTGTTCTTCGACCTTTTCCTTTTCTTTGTTTTTTAACTTTTAAAATTTTTTCTTTTTTCTCTAATCTTCTTTGATGACCGATCGAATGAGAAAGGACGAATGAACTTGGATGTACCGATTTATCGACGGCACTCGGGTAGTGGAACGTTTTTTCGACCGACTAGTCGTAGTCAGTCAGTGAATCGTAACGTGGAAGAACTTGTTTTGATTCCGATAATCGAACTGCAGCAATCGATCTTTTTTTCCGTCCATCCTTATTCCACTTACTTTTCTTGCTCGCGACGCTTAATTCAATCCTCGGAATTCGAAATTTACCTCTTCGTTGTTCCATAAATCACGCGTACTCCGAGGTACATGTCGGATAGGTAGTACCGGAGATCGTATAGTTGCAATTGCAACATTCAATTCGACCAGTAAATCTTCGATTACCTAAATCACGGATCCGCGGATACTTGGCTTCGATTTGATTCGAAATTTCTGCGTATCTTCGATACTTAGGCGACTTATTTCGTTTATGGGAATTGTCCATCGACCATCTCCCTCTGCCAAGTATGGTAGTTTTCTACTTCGTCGTTATCGATTTACATGCCACTTTACCGTGCACACGTATTCCTCGTCGTCATTACCATTCTGCCACACGAGTATATCATTTTCTACCATTCTTATCGCTCCACTATTACTTCCTACTCTACTATACAAACATGCTATTTGCCACCATCATCGTGAACCTGCTACATTTGTGCGGCCGTACATTATGCTACTTTCCATCATCGTCGACTCTGCTACTCGAATATATCATACTCTGTCATTAGTATTCTATCATACACCATACCATTTCCTACCATAAGCCTCGATGCACCATCACACTCCCCTATTCAAACATACCATTCGTCACCAGCATCGCTGCAACTTGCTTACACTTAACAGTTTTATCATTCTCATCTTTCTCGTTATCATCGCTACACGGTACTATTCACGGTCTATCAAAATCACCGTAAACCACTCCTTATTACCACCCAGTCAGAACAAAATTTATTGCCTATTCGATGGGTTAAATAATACATCGAAGAACAAACAATGCGACATGCATCTATCATATTAATCCTTTGCACTCGAGAGGTTACCTTCAGTCACCATTGCATAAAATTTGGAAGATCGATATTAACCCTTTGACTACGGCAGACTTTGAAACGCACCGGTCGTACCACACGGGTAGGAATTCGTTTACAATGACCGCCGAGAACAGCAAAATTTTGGGTAGAGATACGCCCTTCGTGACAGAAAAGCAAAATTTCTGAGCGCGTATATGCGCCCACAGTAGCCAAGGGGTTAATTAACATATTGTAGGATACCAGAAGAAATGGCGAATCGGCTATTGCCAAGAAAAACAAATTGTAAACCGATCGATATCTTCTAGAAGCAAATCGAACAGTTATTCTATATAACAAAATTAAGTTGCGGGACTCCTCTACGAGGAGATGAAGCGTATGTTAAGGAAAGCATAAAAGCGTGGTCCTTGACAACCAAAACAGAGTCCTTGGAAATCGGTTGTGACCGGCACAAGCGTGAGTCGCTTGGTGTTTGGAAAGAGAGTTTTAAAAGAGCGCGTCTTTGCGTGTTTTCGTTATCTTGGTGTTCTTTCCGTAAGTTAAATCGGTTTACGAGTTTTGAGTTTGCGTTATCGTGTTCTTGTTCTTTCGTGAATTTTCGGTGTCTCGAGACCAGTTTCGCCATCCTACAATATTAAATTTAATGTAATGTAACAGTGTGCGAGGTATCGGAATCAAATAATTATATAATTCTGTTATTATACAATTCTTTATTTACTGCTGAAAAAAGTATCGTCAGCTTTTTAGTAGAGAATCTTTGAATTTCTCCTCTTTTCTAGTCAAATAGTCGTCGAGTGCGAAGGGTTAATTCGTTTCTGCGACAAAAGTGCCAATACCGAACAAGAGATCTAAAACTAGCTTTGATTTAATCTTGACTCGAGAAGAAAGATCCGAAATTATACGCCATCTTGGAACAGTTCATCTTCGTGTTAAAAACCTCAAATAGCTGCATATTATTTCTCGCGTACCTGCAAAAGATCATTTCATCGTTTTATCCCCATTCGTGTTTGCCTTACTTCATAAATTGCTTATTTCTCAAACACCATGAAAAGAAAAAATTTCGAGAACCTACGAGCACTAGTATTGTCGTATACAATATACTTGGAAAACAGTTTTCATTTGTGGAATATTAAGAGAAAAGCGGCTCTACTAAATTGCACAAACACATTGGTCGAGAATCATAGACATGTCAATTTCCGAAGCGCCGTGGATGCATCCCTCGTAGCGATTTGCCGCAAAGAATGCAGAGGTTGACTATCCTCGCAACGAGAGTTGACAAACGGCGAACGGGAGCGCAATAACGCGTCGCGTCCGCGCCGCTTCTTTGCGCGTCTCGCTACCCGCTGCGCGAAAGCTGACGGTGGCTTCCACCGGTGCCCCGATGGCCGTGGTGGTAGCACGCCGTTCCTTTCTTGCGCCGAACCAGTCGCCTGTTCCCTGAAGGGTTGATAATTCGCCGATTAAATTGAAAACGGCGAGGCTAATTGTGCCGCGGCTGTATTATTCATTGGATCCGGCGGGGCCGCGGCTTCGGTACACCTCGTGCGTGGATGGCCGGGTACCGTACCCGAGTACCGTACCGCGGCACCGTGCTTTTTACCCGCGCGGAACGGCCGCCCGAATACGGCTGTGGCCGAGAAAAAGCACGGCTTTCCTTCTGCTGCCGCGTTCTTGCCGCGATCATGCGTTTTCGGCCCGCTCGTAATTGTTGCCGTTTTTTCCCCGCCTTGTCTGTGGGGTTTCCCTTAATGCCGTCGGAAATTTGTTGGATCGAGAGACACGGCGGGTATCGGGAATATGAGGAATATCGAGCTTCTTGCGTTCGCGGATAAATACGGGGATCGGGGTCGGGATCGGAATAGACGGTCGTTGAAAGGTTGCCGATGAAGAAATTTCGCGTTTTTTCGATCTCGCTTGCGGTTCGGCAGACGAAAGTCTAAAATGGCGTCGGAAAGTTGGCGAACAAAGCGTTTGTCGCGGTGTCGGGTTCTCTCGCGTAGGATCGCGTGACTTTATTACACGCGAAGGTGTAACTTGGCGTTACCCCGATGTCGGTTTGTCTTGGTCTTATAATTACCTGGTACGCGGCAATGTATGCAGAGAAGGGTACATTAGTCGGTAAATGATGATTCAGAGGGTCGAACTTGATTTTAAGATTACCGCGAGGGATGGGCAGATTTTCGTGGAATTCGGGGAATTCCGAGTATAAGATAAATTTATTATCCATCTGGCATCCGGAATTAGGGTACTTTGTCCGCATTTGCGGCACGTTTCGCGGTCCCTGCTCGTTCCCCGCTCGTTCCCCGCGTCCACCTGTATCGAATGGCAGGGAGAAGAGGGCAAAAAAAGGGGCATAATTTGACTGGCAAGGTTATGGAAAAGCATCGGGACGCGACGGTGGAATAGTTATTAATAACAACCGCGGTCTCGTACATCGTCGGATAACGATACCGAAATACAGCTGGTCCGCTTGCCGCGGCCGGGCCGTATGATAATCGCCCTTAATAACACACGCGGAACACCGGTTTAACATCCGAAACGTTGGATTACAGCGTTGAAAAAGTATGACCGGCGCGCCCTCGCTGTTGCTACATTGAAATCTTTTCGCGTACCACCAGCGTCGCCATGGTTGTGTACTCGTGGTCGTGGTTGTGGTCGTGGTTGTGGTCGTGGTCGTGGTCGTGGTCGTCGGCCGAGCGAGAGTGCGCGTAGCCAGCGCGCCGGAACAAATGACGCCACCGTCACTTTGCATCCGGCCTGGACGGCAAATTCGCGTGGAAACGGCCCTGTACGCACCTCGTGAGGTTAAAAAAGTTTTTGTCAGCGATCGTTAAGCGATCGTGGAGCGAGCGTCTCGATGGCCACCGGGTTGCCTCTTAAAATCCCCGCTAACGCGTCCCGGCTTAATAGGGAAGACGAGGAATTAGCAATTTCACCGGTGCACCCGATGTCCCGGGCAAGAGGCAAAGGGCTGCTTCTCCGTACCGATATAAACTATCCGGGCAAATGATGATCAGTTTTATGCATAATTTCCGCCGTTGAGTACCGAGAGATCGTACTCGAGATCCGATAAAAATTACATGATATAATGTGGGACGTTGGGTGATTCGTAGCCCACGGCTAATCGGCGTCGATTCGTATCGTGGCGTTTTTATCGGGCCCCAGCCACGAAACGCGATTACGCGCCGGATCGTGTCTTTAAGCCGCGGTGCCGACGATGTTTTCTCCCCCGTGGACACGGCGACCGAGCTGCTGCCCAGGCCTATAACGTACCCCATAAAAATCCTTAAACGAGATAAGAAGCTTGTTAATCGATACACCGTGAACGGACGGAAAATGCCGCTTCGACTGTGACCAAACTGTACGCGTCGGTCCACCGCGAACGGGATAATCTCCGCGATTTACGATTCGCGACTCCGCGGCACTCTCTCTCTCTCTCTCGCGCGCGCGCGCACGCCGACGCCATTGGCGTAGACGAGAATTCGGCGTCCCGGCGTAAGCGGAGCATAATTAGAGACGTATTTACGCGTTTTTCTCGGCCGATCGAGAAACCATTCGAGTCGAGTAAATATAGATCGGGCCTTTTTTCCCCCCGTCGATCCCGTGCAGGATTTCGCGGTAACGATCGCGAGTTCTGGCTGTAAAACGTTTATGGGTTAATACGGCGAGAGGAGAGTTAGACGATAAAGGTTCGGAATAAGTAAGAAGACTGGCGAAGATACTCGATCGGTGCAACGGGGTTAATTCGTCTACGCGATAAGCGTACTTTGTCGAAATTATAGCTATCCGAATGGATATTAACTTGTTTTATTCTGCCGATGCGAGCAAGAGTGTAACATTCAGCGAATCGCGAATTACGCGTTTTTCGCGTATCAAGATGGAGGTAATCATTGTAAAGCGCTCGTCTTGCTCGCTAAGGACTTGGTCCGGAGCACGTATCGCTTTGCATTTTTCCATTTTGCGTATACGTAAAAGTCGCTTTATGCGTTTTCGAATTTTAATTAAGAACATTTCAGTAGCCGTACGCGCTTAAGGAATTTCCCCCGCGTAGCTGGTATCTCGCGATACGGAGTAGGTAGCTAGCACCGGGAACCCAGGTAATGGATACAGTGTACACAAACTATAAGTATTTTTTCGCGAGCGTTGTTAACGTATCGATTATCGTACGGAGGATTTTATGCGAGCCCGTACAATTTGTAAGAACATTCTTGCATTTAGTTACGCCATTGATTGAAAATTATCCGCAGGAAATGTCTTTAATGCCAGGGGCAAAATTGACCGGATCTCGCGTTCTTTTTGCGTTAATGACGAATACGTTTTGGTCGTTGTCAGAAAATGTCTCGAGAAAGTAATTTTATTATTATGTACACGCTTGTTAAGCATTTTTCAGCCGGGGTTTCCTTCAAACTGGCAACGGTTTACGCAATCTCGTTTCTCCCGTGGCGAGTGAGCCTAGCAAGAAATACATAAGAAATTTGCTCGATAGTCGTGCAATAAGGCGATATAAACGCGCACGGCAAACAGAGCGATGTTCGTAGATAGAAGGATGAAAGGTAGGAACGCGAAGAAGGATGTCTGAGATATTTCTTCGCCGTTTTATCGCGCGTCGAATTAACACGGGAATTATTACGAAACCAGCACAGGGGGAATATCGGGGAAATTATTTTTTCCGTGCTCCCGAGGTTATCGATGTTAATTAAATCCGTAGAGGTTTCGTGACGGAAAGATCGTTCCGTAAGAAAAAGGGCCGGAGAGGCATAGCGAAAGCAAAAGGAGGTTGCCTCTTATCAAAAGCAGTCACAGACGTAGCTCGTTTATTACCGCGAAAATAACGTTATCCGTGCACTAAGTTCCACCTCGAGTCGAAGGAAGTTAATTAGGCTTCGGCAATTATGCAAAGTGTCGCGACCACTGTCCGTTCTGATAAGTTAACGACATCGATTGTCGCTGTTACAAGATACTTTAAACGTCCTACCATCCCATCGCTTATCTTCGTCTCTTCTAAGCCTCCTTTTGCATCATTTTCTTTACCCGGGCCCCGCTTCCATTCCGTTTGACCAAGCTGCGACTCTTTATCCACAGGAATGCGTATTACCCTACAGAAGCTGGGCAATCTGCTCGATTAAAATTTTAAATCATACCGCAACGGGCGATATTCGTCGATTAGCTCGGAAATTTAGATTACCTTATTCTCCGCGAGCTATATACCTTTATCGGCGATCCAGCCAGCCGCGAATATTTTATACACTGTTCGCACCTTAACGCGCAATTCCGATTCAAGCAAGACGCAAAAGTCCGCTTTCCCGTTGCGTAAAAGCGCTGCTGCCCCGTCGTCAACCTCCATTCCAAATTTCTCCAACGTTCCCGCGTCCTATCGGTACTTTGCTCGTTCGATTTGCCCCGGTATCAAACGCGCTGCGATATCTAGCGAATCGTAGAGCGAAATCGGTATAATCGGCTATACCGAGGAGGTTTCTCGTGGAACAGCGGTGAGCTGTAAATCTGGAAGCGATTTGGCTCGGCTGCTCTTGCATACGTAAAATAACATTGAGCCTGTGAGCGATCCGGTGGTGAAGAGGCCCAGAGAAACGCATTAAGGGCCGGCGTGCGTGGAAGGCCGTCGGTAGTGGAAATATCGGGGCCAGGATAGATAAGGGAGCAAAGGACGAGGGAGACAGGGCGAGCAGACGGAGTCGAATGAGACTGTCCTATTACCGGGCAATACGGTAATGAATCTCGATCGGATGCAAATGAGGCAATTGGACGGGAATATGGTAGGTAGGTCGGAGTAACGCGGTCCATCCGTTTTACACGGGCTCTGTCGGAGAACAGTCGGTGTGCGTCGTCGGGGCGAGTAAAGGGCCGGTGGCAAGGGCCGAGATGGCCCGTAGGGCACGTGCACGCACGCATACATTAACACGCGCGTGCTGCTCCGGTGACGGAGCGCGCGCGAGCAATCGGAGGGAGAGTCGAGCCGATCTCGGCCAGGCCAACACACGCAGACGTTTTGGCGCCACGGCGTGAATCGGCAGCCAATAAATCCACGCTGCCTCATTACTAAGCTTGTCTCTTTAATTGAAATCTCGTGTTTTTCCAAACGCACGCCTCCTTTTTGCCCTTCCCCGCGAGACCCTGCCCCCTTGCGCCCCGGCCACCACGGATTTTATTATAAAACTCTGAAAGCGAGGAGACACCTCGCGGCCAGCGATATCTTTTCGCCCGTTCCACCAGCCACCATCCGAGTGTCCTTTGCCGTTCCTCCTGCCCGTCGTCGTGCTCTTGTTCGCTCCTCGTTGTCTCCCGATGGATCCCTGAAACGATTTATGCGTCTCGCTTACGTTCGCGTACGTTCCGTGATCTCCGTTTCGTCCTCGCCGAGCCTAATCGCTCCGTCGCGTCTTCGCCTCGCGTTTTTCGCTCAAACGCCAGCCCGAGCGTTGCCCGATCTTCTGCCAGGGGTTACGTTCGAGTTCTTGCCGATCAGATCACGATCGAGACGCTCGCGGACCGGATTCGTCCGCTCAGCGTCGCGCCGTGGGAATCGCGTTCGGATTGTCTAGGCCGAGAGAAGTCGTTGTTACACGGGTAAACCTTTCGTGTTTTGCGCCCGGCATTCGGACAAGCTCCCGGATAGAGTTAACGGGAATCCTGCTGGAAGTGATGGGCGTATTTATTAGCTCGAAAGAGCGATCGGTGTCGATCGATGCTTGATCCTGATCAACGCTCCAGCGTACGTCGTCTGACAATTCGCGAGGTAGGACGCGATGTTCAGCGACTTTGCGGACGGTTAGCACGTTGGTTGCCATCGGATTGGTCATCGGTGACCGGCGCTTGCCTCCTCTGCGGGTCTATGGTGGTGATCGGTGTCCGGTATATAAATAAATAGAAAACGTTAATAATTTGCAGCTTGCAATTTTCTCTTTGCCATATTGTCGGCAATTCATCGTTGTATCCCAAGAATGATGGAAATTTTGTCGTGGCAGTACAGCGTCGATACAGGGTAGCTTTCACGGGGTACCAACTGACAACTATCCATATGGAACCAGACCTGTGTCACGCGATGCGAATGTTTGTACGCGTTGCGAGAGAAGCACGCGTCCATCCTGATTCTCGATCGACGATTCCCTTGGGTTAAAGAATCCTGCAGAAACCCTGGCTAGAAATCTGCCTCTGTCCTACTTTTTATCCCGAAAACCGTAAATCGTCTCGTCAAACCCAATTAAGAAAAGTCGGGGATCTCGTTCCGCTAATTAACCAGCGCTCGCTTGCACGAATATCTGCAATCTTTGTCCCACGCGCGAATCTCGGGCGAAACCCGGAGGAATCATGCGCGAGCCCATTTTTCCGGCGAACGGTGGCAAAGTGAAAAAGCGTGTTCGATCGGGGCGTGAAGGTGCCGCGTGACGCAATTCGGGCGGGGAAAGCGAGCATTGTCGAACGGAACACGGCGTTGGCCTAACTCGATGCCATCCATTTTTCTGCACGGGTGTCGATTCCGATCGATCGACGCGTGTTTCGCAACGCCGGGCCCGGGAATGTCACAACGCGTGTCAATCGGACGGTTTTCTTCGTCACGAAAGTCGATCGCGTTCGAGCGAGACAAGCGGCTTTTTATCGGTGGCCAGCCGAGCGTAATCTTAACCAGGTTAACGTAAAAAGACTAATCGCCGCGCCACGCTCGGTTTTTCCGCCGCGGAAAAACCCCTACCACCGACGTCAGTTCGCCGTGCAATTGCACGATTTCGCGAACTCGCGTTAGCGCGGCAAATCGGTTCCCCGAGGATCGGCCGTGTTCGTACCGGGAAAACTGCAAGCGTGCCGTTACAAGTTTCCATCGCACTACCTCGCGATTTCGACGTATCGAGCTTCCGACGTATGAAAATTAGGTTTACTCGAGACTCGCGACTCGGAGGATGGTCCGTAGCCCCGTTTAATCTCGTCGAGGAGGCTATCGTCTGCTGCCAATTCTCTAAGGGCGACGTTTCACGAGAGAATGGAAGCCTATTAGACCCGAGTATCCTGGATCGCGATATCGTCGGGGGTTAATCGCGAGTACCGGTGAGAGACAGGGCGAAAAAGTAGCGGGCAAAAAGCGAACGTTTCTAAACAACCTCCAAACATCTCCCTTTGTACTCCATCCATTACCCAGGCCGATGAAGCTAAGACGGAGGAAGAAGCGGAGCAAGAAAAGCAGCGACACTGGGCATCACCAGGCGAACAACGATAACGACGGAGGAGCAAAAAGCGGGAGACGAGGGAAGAACGATCCGTATCAATTTATCCGATCGGAAAATGATCACGGAGCCGGTCGTCTGCGGCAAAAGCTCTGCCTGTTCCACCCGGTGTCCGTCGCGCGAGCGAGCGGAGCGCGGCGCGCTCGTTAAAGATCACAGCTGAAATATCGCGTCCCCCGTGCGTTCGGGTATATTTGAGCCGGACCTCTGGTTACGTGTCCCCGTGGCTGTCGTCGTGAAAAAAGTTTGAGTCCCTTGCAAGACAGCATCCTGCCGGTCAGTGATCCTGGCGTCGGCTCGACCGTGGCCGTTTCGGTGTAGGTATATTCAGCGCGGGCGCACGGTCCGCGTTCCAGCTTGCGACGAAACGTATACAGGTAGAAAGAGAGCAAGAGCCAACGGTAAACGGGAGAAGAAGTGGCGGGGTACGGATGCGAAGAGAGGAAGAGAGAGGAGGAGAGAGCGAAAGAGGGGTCTGCGAGTGGAAGAACGGAGGGCAGAAGCATAGCTGGCGCATTATCACATACGTTAAGTTTTTCTACCTCTATTGGCCCAGAGCGAGGCCACGAAAAACGACTGATTAATCGAACCAACACGGCGAACATTCTTTCAGCCGCATATACAGCCTCGAGAACCAGTAGCAGCCTTACCTCTCTCTGCAACACCACACCCTGCGCTCCTACATTCGCACGGATGTCGGGAGAAGAGACACGAGCGGCGCGCTGAAAAACTCTTCCAATACCGTCGGGCCCGGGCCAGTTCCGCCGATGTCTCTTCGGACGAAAACCGGAATGCGTTTCTTATCCGGCCGCCCGACCGTTCGGGGGTATCTCTCCGAACTTACAATTAACGCGGTACAATACCATACGGATTACCGGTGAAAAAAGCTTTCGGGGAACCAGCAGATGTAACGCCGCGCCACTTCTCAGCCGCGAGTCCGCGAGTCGCTCATGGCTGCCAATCGGTTTCCGCTTCTCCCGGGCTAATTCGAGGGTCCAGTGCGCGCGCCACAAGGGGTTAGAAAGTCGCGATCCGTGAGTGTCGAAGGATGAAACTGGTTTGATAGCAGGGATCGATAGCGGCGTCGGAGATAGGAGATTTAAGTGGAGTCCTGGAGATAGGTTCTCCGATAAGGCAGGCTTTTAGACTCTAGCTGATCGTTTTAAGAAGGCGCGTTAAAGGAAGTTTATAATTTTAACCATCGGGTTCGAATGAGAGAGAGAGTCGAGATGAATGGGCTCGAGGAAGCAGGTGCAGAAGCCTTGTCCGAGTCGCGAGCATCGCTTCGCCAAGTTGGAACCGTCGAAAACGCCCATTTCCTCGAATTCGCGCCATAGTATAACCTAACCCTTTGACTGTCACGCTCAGGACACCACAGTGCACCGCTAGATGAAAGATTTTCAACTGTTCAATGGGGCACTTTCTATTTCAAAGTGTACCTTTTAATTGACGGTTATACGCAAAATGCACTAACTGTCGATTTTCATTCGATTTTTACAATTGTAAGTAATTGAACCGTGACACCGTGGCATATGATCGTCACGTATGACCGACGTGACAATTCAAGTGTTAACCAGAGAAATATTCCGCTCCGCGATACTGGAAGGGTACGTTGCGCGGTGGAATCCAGGGGGTCCGTTGAAAACTGGACGTGGACTTTGGAAACGTGAGGGATTTCCTGAAACTCGCGAATCGACGATAGAAAAGCGGAGTACGAGCCGAAAAATCCTCTCACGAGGGGTTCCACGATCGCGGATGCTACTTGTTATGCCGACACATCGCTTAGTTATTACGACGCGCGTTTCCCCGCTGCGTTCGATCGTTCCGCTTTAGCCTGCCCCGATCCGCGTTCTCCCCGCGCGAACTCACCCCCCGTGGGGCATAGTCGGGTTCGGAAGGCAGACATTCCGTGCAGCCGGTGTTAGGCAAAGTTAAAGTTTACACCGTTCGACTGGCGGCTCGGCCCGGGACACGTGATCGCGCCATGTGTGGATGCAAACCTCGCTCCCCCGTCCACGTATTATGACCGCTTGTAGGGCACGTTTGCGGTAGGTATGCCTCCGTCACGAGACACATCTTTCGATCTGTTTCGCCTTACCGACACGTGGCACGATCCGCCGATTCTCTCTTCCTTTGGCAGTGGTAATTTCCAGAATCGGCCTCGTTCCCTTCTTTCTCCGGGATACCGGGATCTCGCGAAATCGTCCATACGAAGGAATAAAATGGATCAGGAATGTGCGACGCACGAGACAGAGTTCCGACGACTGGTTTAAAGTTGCGTGGCCTCTTGGCGGTACAAATTGATAAATTAATATCGAGATTCATGCGCGTATCGGTTTACGTATTTTTCACGCGATAACTCGTTATTACCGGACAGAATTATCCACTATAAAACCGCTAGGTATAGAAGCTGCATGTCGCGGGTTTTAATTTGTTCTTGTTGGAAAAATTGAATTACAACCGATAGTCTTGTACCCGCTACGTATTATTCTCTTTATACGCGAACGAGGGTAATTTGGAATACTCTTGCGCATATTATAAGTGCATAAACAAGCACGATAGATCGAGTACCGCGAGACCAGAGGCTCGTGTGTCCAGGTTCGCGCATTCTTCGGGGGACTAAATGCTCGGTAATTTTCGGGCATTACCCCAACTGGTTAATTCGTGTTACGCGAAGCGGCAAAAATAAGACGCAACCGCCTATTTCGGGCAGAAATCATTTGCATTTACTTCACGGCGATTACGGAGTTCGTGGCTAATAAAATTTGAGCAGCTCGAAGACTTCATCGTCGATATCGCACGCAAATCTACGCGTAACCCTCAATTTGCTGCACGCGATCCCGATCGCCAGTGTGAATTCTGGTAATACCGTTTGCCCGCTTAACGGGAATCTTGGTCGTGCGAGAGAATTTCGCAGGGAAAGCAGGAAATTTTGTCCCCTGGACCCGTCAACGTACTTTGTCGCCGAGTGCCCGAATAAACGGCTATCCCGTATCGAAGGTGAGAATCATGGGCAATTACCCGTGCCGGGATCGCGCCGTGATTTAGAGACGCGAGCCATATTTTTCCAACTACGCGAGTTAATATCCTAACATTAACGACCATCGCGATTTCGCAGCTGACGTCGTCGACTCACGCGAGATTGCCTCGGATAGTGGCAAAAATCGCGAGCGTCCGTGACGGAAGATTTAATTTTCGGACATTTTTCTGGGAAAGAGAACGGCGACACTGGCGAAACTTCCAACTATCGCTTCCTTCGAAGACGGGTGCATAAAAAAAAAATTGGCGAAACTTAATTTCCTCCGGTTGCGAGCCCTCTTTGCGAATGCTCTTGCCTCCTCCCACGTAATTCCGAACGGTTAAGCATGCACGCCACGAGCGAGGCAGGGCCACCATCCGCACGGTAGAGGCGCGCGAGAGCGATTTGGTGACATCAAAGTTTAATAAGCGCCATAAGCCGATCCGAACTGCGGCTAAAACTCGTCGAGCAATAAAACCGGCAATAAAGCGTTCGCCTTTCTCACGTCCCGTGGGTGGAGGCCGTTGAGCGGTAGACAGAGAGGAAGAGAGGAAGAGAGGACGTGGGGGGTTGAAAGGAAGCGTGGCTCGCTTGCATGGTGGTTAACCGAAAGGTTAGAAGGGCGGGAACGCATTAGCGGTGGAAGGTGGCGTGCTCATAGAGACGTCCGGTCGCCCAATTACTCCCGCATTAAATCAATGTTCCTACGGGCCTGGGCCATTCCGGCATCCCGGTAATAAACCGTGGCGAACATATCTGCACGACTTACGGCTCATCCCTCGCGTCGCCGCCACCCCCGCGCCGCGACGCCGCGCTGGGGTGAAGCCGGGCCGGGACGTTCGAGAAATGTGCTTTCTGTCGTAATATTTGGCTTTAAATCATGTCCCGCTGACAGGCCCCACTTTCTTCGCACCTTCTGATTCATCCGCGACACCACCACGCGCAGTTGCCATCTCGATCCTCTCCTTTCTCTATCTCTCGCCCCCTTGTCTCTCCCGTTCACTATTCTATCCAGCTTCCCCCTTTGTCGTAGTTCCACGATTTTCGAGCTTCGGTTACCGCGGGGTTAAAGGCAGGGATGTTTTATACGAGCTTTTCGCGTTCGAGGTGTTGCTGTGGATGGCAAACGCGTTGGAAATTGCTCCACCGATCTTCCGTCGCGTTTTTCCTACCACGCGAGTCTTTTTCCAAATTTATTTCCTCCATTTTGTCCTATTTAGTAACGAGACTAAAGATCCTCCGCGTTGCGTACGCGAGTTCGAAATAATCGTCGTTATTGCTATCGGAGGAACGGCGGATGATGGAATTGAAAAATGCTGGCGAGTACGAGAAAGCACTTTTTCGGGGGCTTGGCGAACGTCGAAGTCAAACGAAGCGAAGTCTATGGCCGCGTTCAACCGTGAGATTAGTCTCGCGCACAATTTACGACTGCGATCTTATTCACAGCTTGGCTTTCGTATAAAAGCTTTTTCCTGTAAGCCGCGATACGTCCTTTCGGTCCTCGTGGTTGACGCGTGGGGGACCACTGCGAGGATCGCGCACCGTGACAAATTAATACAATCGATATCTTGCATTGGTCGAAGGAGAGAGGCTCTCGTAGCACGAGAAACTAACGAAATCTTCCGTTTGTTCCAGGTATCGAGATGACGCTCTCTGTTGGACGGACAGGTAAGACGACCAGTACAGTTACGATAAGAGAAACAATTTTTACCAAGTACAGCATCTTTCGCGATATCCAATAAGGGATCATTCGTTCGGTCTGCCTAGTTCTTTCCTCGTCTTCTTTTATTTCCTCACTTGCAACGAATCGAGTCCAATCAAAAACACGTTCGAAGCGTGTTACGCGAGCCACGTTCCCCAAAGATTATCGAACCCCTTCGGTGGGTTTCTCGGCTGGACTTGCCCCACACTCGCGTGCCCGTTCTCTTTCACTCGCCGCGAGTTCTCCAGCCGATCACCTTCAAACTCGGAAATATCATTGAGATGGCCGGTGGAAAGCACGTAGCCGTGGATGAAACGTACTCCAACCGAGCGAACCTTGAACTGATATCCGTGAAATTAGTAGAACTCGTAGCTGAAACCTTAGAGACCCGAGAGACACACCCGGCGAGGCGTCAGCCTCTGGTAACACCGTTTTAAACGATCCTTCCACTCTCTGATTTATTCTCTGCCGCGGGGAGGAGACGAGCAGCGGATGGAGAAAAAGAGGAACTGTTTGAAAAAGGATCGAAAAAAGGGGTAACAAAGATGGAAAAAGAAAAAACGGGAGGAGAAAGACAGAAAAGGTAGCGAAAACAGGGAACAGCTAGGGATATAAGGGAGAGCAGGGGCGAGGTGAATAATACAGAGAGATTGACGTCGCGACGCAATTCCATTGTTCAAAGTGAGCACGGCGAGAGAGAAGGAGAGAGAAGGAACGAGCAGGAGAGAGAGAGAGAGAGAGAGAGAGAGGGAGAGAGGGAGCAGGCAAGCGGTGGAAGCAATGAGCAAGGCAACGAGCTTTGCCACGAGGTTCTTGCCCATCGGTATAAATCAACTCGCGAGTGACCAAACCACTCCGCCATACGATCCGCCGTATACACCGGCTACATCAAATTAGCGACACTTCTTTCGATCGACATGTCGATGCCGGCTTTTTGCCGTTCGCGGAATACTTTCTCTCCGCTCTGCCTATTCGCGCGCCGCTTCGAATCCACTTTTTCCGCCGCGCGGTCCACGCTCTGTGTCGTTCCGCTCATTTGCGTCCGACGCGGTCTCTCCGAGCCATCGGTCCGCGTAATCGCGCCTACCGGGCAACTTAATCTCGCCGGATGGAAGGTGGATCAGGTGCGCCATGGCTAACTCTCTCGTCGCTATGTTCCATGTCTCGCGTCTTTCGCGCGGTGTGAGATAAGCTTGTTAGTCTTCTAGTACGAATCTTTCAGCTTTTACTACATCCTACGGTTGTATACTCGCAGAGTTGCTGCGAACTCGGCTAACACGTTGACTGCCATGGTGGTCACCAGTGTCCGATATTAATTTTTTAATTTCTATCTCTTTTATTTCCACCATTTTTTGAAAATTTTAAGCACGTAAATAAATAACTTTGTCAAAGTGGCAGTCATAGTGATAAACTGATATATCGACACACGAGTCTACAGTTTTGTTGCCATCAGCAACGTATGGAAATTGGAATTGTACATATTTTCGATTATTCGTATTTCTGCAATTATTAGATCGACAGGGGAATTGTATGGTGCCTCCTTGTTTATCGATACAAAGCGTGTGTTTAACTCGAACTGTACTCTTATTGACACTTGGACTGTCACGTTGGTCATATATGACGCCACGGTGGTCATTCGCGCTTGAACTGCTTATAATTGTAAAAATTGAATGAAAATTGACAGTGCCTCAATTGTCAACCGTTACCAAGGCGCTACGGTGGTGACCCGTGACCGCCAACAAGATAAACGCTCCATTAAGAATGTTGTCTTCTATCAATAATTTATTATTATTTTACCATTACATGCTTTAAATAACAAAAACACTCCCATGGCATCCTGAGCGAAACACGTGACATCGGCTTGGCAGTCAAAGGGTTAATAGATACGCGACTACCATTAAGATGGTGAAAGTTACACATGAAAATTTGATAAATCTCTTTCGATTTCACATAGAATGACTGCTGTTTTATAGAAAAAGTATCGGTATTTCTTACAGACTCAATACGTTTTAACAATCCCTAAATCGCGTCACAGATAGCAGCTTCTAAGCACTCGTCTCTCGTAATTATTCAGAGTCCTGCCATGAAAACGATACCACTGATTGTCGTAACGCGGAGAGAGGACAAAGAAAGTAATTTACAAGAATCGCGGACTCGGCCGATCAGCGTTTCGGTGAAAGCTATTGTAAATGAATTCGACGGACGATGGGAAGTAATTAATGACGACACTCGGCCCGATGTAATTAGCCGAAACTGATCTGACGCTAATTGCGATCAGCCGAACCACGGTAATTAATAACGCGCTCGCGACGTTATCGGTATACGACCGTCGTATCTGCCGATCTTTTTGCCCCCTTCTTTCGTCCCCTTGCGCGACGCCTGGGGACCACGTGCAAGGAATATGGCGTAATTGGTCCACGAGGTATCGTCGTTAAGAAGATGATCGGTCGCCTCATATCTTAACCGGACTATCCTTGAATCGTTCTTCCATCTCGAAATACGTATCCCTATTTCGATCCGATAATTCGAGAAAGTTCCTCCATTTTCCTGTCCCTCTTCTACGGACAACAGCTTTCCTCCCCGTGATCCGTCGAAATTAATCCGTTGGATTAAAATAGTTCGTATTTCTCGAAATTTTTCTCTCACGCTGCATCGAAACCTGTACTCTTGCTTCACCAAAGAACGCGTTAAATTGCCAGGTAAAACTGACGTCCGTGACTGCACAGGAGGATCGTAAATGGTGGAGTATTTAAAAAAATAAAAAGGATAAGAGAATGGATCGTAAAAGGAAAATCGATACGAGGGAACATGAACGTTGCGTGACGAGCCTGTCCTGGCGATTTGCATACAAACAGTCGGAATTGATACATTATTATAGAAGAAGAGCGATTTTCTGTAACATAGAATCAAACGTCCCGTCGATAAATCGGAAGCTCGACGAAAATGGCTCGTTTACGAGGGACCGAGCGATAGAGGAGGATACACCGACGATCGGGCGATATCGTTGAAATATCGTTGGAATAATTTATAAGCGTCGTTAATGAGCTGTTCATCTGAAAGAGATCGTTAGAGACAGGCAATTTATAAGTCGCGAAACAAAACTATCAGGATGGGAATTCGTAAAGCGGGCAATCTGCGGAGGCCCGTTTCTGAGGCAGGTTAATAATTATTGAACTATCGATTAAATGCATCGGCGAGCTGATTGATCAGCGTTTATATCGCGAATACATCGGCCACGTCCGCTCCCTACAATTTTAAACCGGGTGCCCATCTTTCAAGTGCATCGCGATCCTCTAACTCGTGAACGCGCGAGCGCGCGCTCCGAGCGCCTCTCCTACCGGGCCTAATGGCGTTGTTCACCGGGAATTATCGATAATGAATGAAAAACGTGTCCGTATTACAGGCTATTTGCACTTTTCCACGTCCATCCATTTCGTTCCTCTAACGCTTTTAATTAATATTACCTCGTTCGCGATACCGATGGCCGGATTTTTCGCGAGGAACACCGACCGAGCGCTGTCCTCCTTTTTTCACCGCGGTTTTCTAATTTTCCTAATTACTCCAATTTGTCCCGCTTAAATTGAATATAATTTCATTAGATCGCCGTTGGTGGTGCGTCGTAAATCATCTGCGAGGTTGTATCCTCGGTCTTCTATCCTCCAAACTCCTGGTTGTCTGTTCCGTGACCATGCAAATCGCTCAGGTATCGGAAAATCTAGAAAAACGTCCGAATATCGATTACGATATTCGGATAATCCACGTGCAATGCAGCGAATCGCATCTGTCTTCGCTCTCGCGACGAAAAGCACTCGCCACGGACCAAAGAGGATCGACGCCGAGGAAAAACTGGTTCACCAGAAATCGGTCGCGCACCGATCCAGCTAGAGTCGGCCCCCGTTGATCGTAATAACAGAGGTTCGATCGGTCGTTTGCCGGAAGCCGGATCGACCGGCTGTTCGCCAGGGATACGCATACCGGCCCGGTATAAGCTGGCCTCTTAAACAACCGCGTATTTTTTTGCTGGCGTTCGATTTAACTGGATGTCGTTACTACGCTCGGCATTGTTGTCCGCCGATTCGTTCATCGATTCATCCTTACTTTCCGGCTGAACGTTGCCCCTACGTGTGTCTGTCCATCCTCTACTTTGTCCCTTCTCTCTATCCCGGCCGATCGCTCTCGCTCCTCCGCCTCGGCCGATAGCTCGCTCTTCGTTCAGCCTGGCCTGCCGATCCGATCCGATCCGATCCTATATTTATTGTATCGAGGAGACCAGAGCCGCTGCATTCCTCGCGCATGCGCCGCCCGTAATGAGCGGTCTCCAGTCCTGTCTGTCTTTCCATCCCGTCCGTCCATGCGTCTGTCCAGCCGACCGGTCGTAGCCCCCCTCGCTCACCCTTTCACCCTACCACCGCCTCCACCTCCGCCTCCGCCTCCTCCGCCTCCACCTTCCTCGTCCTCCACGGCTTCTTCGTCTTTCCCCGTCAGATTCTCCGACCGGTGTATCGGCAGCTCCTTTTCCTTCCTGCCTTCACCTTCTCCTCCTCTTCTTCTTCGTCTTCTTCTTCTTCTTCTTCTTCTTCTTCTTCTTCTTCTTCTTCTTCGTCGTCGTCGTCATCGTCGTCTTTCTCCTCCTCCTCCTCCTCCTCCTCCTCTTCTTCGCCGTCTTCGTCTTCGTCTTCCTCCGCTTCTCCCGCGAGCAGCCGCCGCCGCTGCTGCCGGTTGCTACTCCGGATCGGTGGCTTCTGGATCCTCCTCGCGCATCGGGGATCGACGATCGCAGCTTTACGGAAAGCCCGTTCGTTGGCCTGCCCCCGTTCACCAACAGGGTCAGAGGTTCGGACGCTCGACGGGTTTTCGGCGAACATAGAGCCCGCGCGAAATCGATCGTGACTCGAACCGAGGTCGGAGATCTTTGGAAATTTTCAGATAGTTAACGCTCGATTTATAGATTCGGCGTCTAGTCTGTTCCAAGTACTTGGTTCGGATCGGATTTGCGTACAGGGAACTTCGTCGAGGGATGGAAGTGTACGGAAAGAAGAGAATAATTGCGCGATCTGCTTCGCGTATGGCGATGCATCGTTGATGAAGGAAAAAGGAGGACGATAATTTGACTTCGCGTGGGTTCTAGAACGGGTAGCTTTGGGTATAATTAAAAGTATCTGGCGGAGCTTAACGAGAGATGAAAAAGCAAAAGGTCGGGTGATAGGATAGTTGTGTGGTCTGATAAGGAGATAGTCATTAACGCTAAAACTTCCATTAAAGATTTTTTATTCGGCATTTACCTTTTGGTCACCTGGCTTCGCGATTTTTCTTTTATCGTTGCATACGTATAATTAATTTTTCCATATCTCTTTTCTCCCTGCGTTCCTTCGTCCACCGTTAACCGTATCGAGTGCCGATTAATTTCGCCAGCGCGATTACATCGTGGAACTTGAATCGATTTTTTCAGCCCGGAAAAATCGCGGAAAGTTTTTAAATGCAACGATTTGAAAGGTAGCGAAAAGGTAGCGTATGGTTTCTAAGGACGGATGCATGGTGGTTGGAAAGAAAGTTGCACACGTGTGGAAAACCGACGAGGAAAGAGGAACGACGTGGAATTCCGTGTACCAACACGGTTAACGCGGCAGTGGCCAATAGGAAAGATTCGCTTCCGTGGTTTGCTTATCGATTCAAATCGCGTGCAGCGTGTATGAATGAAGGAATGAGTGGGCGAGTCGAGCCACCGGTTGAATGGAAGCCCCACGGGTGACCACAAGGCACACGCGCGCGTACAAACTTCTCTCTTTCTTTCTTTCTTTCGTTCTTTTGTGCGCTCTCCCTCTCGCTGTCTCTCTTCCGCCGCACCATCCACCCGTCGTTCTTTCCTTCTCGCTCCACCGTACGCTTCTCTCCGTACACTTGACCCTTGTGGCGAGAAACCGATGAAATCGTTCCACGCCATCCACCTTCGAGCTTTCACGGTTTGCCGCGGGATCTACGTCCATTCGTCTCTCTCTCTCTCTCTCTCTCTCTCTCTCTCTCTCTCTCTCTCTCTCTCTCTCTCTCCGCTTCGATACGAGATCGGTAAACGGTGCATTAAATACCGAGTAAAAGGTAATTTCGCGACATATTTTTCCCCCGGCCTTTTCGCGAGCACGTATCACCGTGTGTTGTGCATTCTTCGATATTTAATCTACCGCGACTTACGTCGCTTCACCGGTTATATGACCAATCGAGGCAGATGGAACGGACCACCCGCGAATCACGAGAAACTGGAGGAGGAGGGTACAATACGTATTAGGAAAAGTAGAAAAATCGTTACCATTTTAGATTTACCTTTTTGATGATATATTTAGACGTGTCTGGCGAGTAGGAGTGTGACTAGGAGTACGTATGAACGAAATCGACGTCGAACCATGTTTACGATAGTTTTAGTTTGGTATAATAGGCAAGGGTGGAAGAAATTACTGGAGTAGCCAGTGGCGATCGGCTGGTTCCGTTTGCACGAAACGACTGCAACTTCTCGATGGCCGCAAAACATCTCGCACACGGTGTACTCTCCTAGTCCAACGTGAAAACCATTTCAACGGATCCCGGAATAGTCTATTCACGTACTGGCGTCCACGTTCGCGTAAACGAAAAAATGCTTTAACGGGCGTAAAAGCGGCCGTGTCCAGCTGGCCGCGAAACTATCGTTACAAGGATCGTCCGGTACAGTTTCCGTTTCTTCTGACAGTTAGCCGGGGCGACAGTTTTACATCCGTTCGTTCATTAATTCAGAGCTCGTCCGCGACGTCTTTTATCGGGTGGCTACCGTCCGAGGTTAACGATTCCACGTAAGAAGCCCAGGCCTCTCCCTCTAATAGCTTGTATTTCCTGCGATTCAAAAAATGTGCCAAACCGCTTCCCTTACCCTCTGGCTTTTGCATTCCGGCTTTTTTCGCCCGGTCATCGATATATATTTGCTACGCGGCGATTTTCTTTTCGGCCTACGCGGCTTTCACGGTATTCGCTAATTAATATAATCGCGCGCCACTCGTTGCTCTTCTTGCCTCTGCGCCTTTAATGGAAAATGTGTGGCGCGCCACGGATCGGGGACATCGTTTTCATCTGCTCGCTGCCGCGATTCGAATAGCCAAACGTCCACTCGCCTTCGCGCCGACTATCTTAACCATTTCGTTCTCCCATTGCTTTACGATCTTATAATACCCAGCCACGCTCGTATTCCTCTTTCAATCCTTCGGTATATCAATTAACCGTCAATCTCTCGCGATCCGAGTCTCGTTCGAGTTCGATGCCTTATCCCAATTGGTAGATAGTCGGGAGCTCGAAATTCCGTCCAATTTCCATATTTTTCGAACCAATTCGAAGCAACCCGTGTGTAGCTACCGGCTAGCAGCTCGCTGTAGACGTTAAAGTCGAAAACGCGCGAATGAAAGGCAGAAAAGAGAGCTGACGTAAGAGAGGATCGGGAGCATGGCCGTGGGGGACACGCGTATCGCGGTGAAGCCAATTTCGAGAGCGCTTTGTGCGGCACGCTGCTAAAAATGCGTGGCGAATCGACAGCGAGGATCACAGGCTGACGGGGCAGCTTCAAGATCCATCCGTCCCGTAGGATCTTGAACGGCCATCGGATCCGGTCAAAGCATTCCATTGTAGTGGCCGTGCTCTTCTAGAAACGATTCCACCGATCCGCTCGGATTCGTGGTGTTTTTCGCCATCTGCCGCCGCCACCACCGTCACCACCACCACCACCACCATTACCACCACCACAACCACCACCACAAGCACCACCGGGTAAAGATCTCCCTATGATTGGCTCTTCTCATCAGCGTAATGCGACGACATTAACCGCGACCACCGTTCGCTTCCTCTCTCGTCCATGCGTATTCATGACGAATACTTACGCGCTACGCGTGTATTAATTGACAAATAACTTTTTGCCAATCGTTGGGCCGTATACGGGCCGCATTGTCCGCGATTATGTACCTATGTCCCTGCTCGAGCTTTTCTGCTCTCCCTCTCTCGCGCTCTTTCTCCTTCTCTCTCCGCCCCTGTCCCTGTCCTCCCTTGTTCTCCGTTTCCTTCCGTTTTTTCGGTTTTTTCCTCCGCCCCCCCCCCCTCCCCACCCCGTGTCCTTATACCCCGACGGCCGGAGCGGCAATGAAATGCTGTTTTCCGAAAATGGCGCTGGAATGAGGACAGGTCTCCGGTAGCGGCGCGCACGCCGTCCTATCATTTAATTTGGTATCGGATACTTACTTCTGCCCTCCGTTGAAACCCTCGGCTTAAGCCTTTTCTTTGCGTCCTCCCCTCTCTCCGCGCCCCTAGCCGAGCCGCGTACACGCACACGCACACGCACACACGCCACGCCGGATGAATGCTGTCCTCGTGAACCCCGCGAGGTGCTTTTTGCCACGGCCACACCGAGCCGGTCCAAATCCATTTTTACTCGGGATCGAGCTTAGAGCGAATGGCGATGTCGCTTTTCGGTCCTCGAGTCGGTTCGGGGTTGTTTTCGTCCGTGGATCACGGTTCGCTTGGACGGAGGCAGATGGAGGATCGGTGCTGCGACTGTTGCTTTGCTTTTTCGTTTCCTTCCTTTCGGGAACCTCTTCAAAGGCAGTCCACGGTTTCTGGAGGAAAATGGCGCTCGTTACGTTCTAATAGAGCTTCCACGAAGCAGCCTGTCAAACGAGAAGTTGCAGAGGGTGCAAGCGTCGATGACCGAAGTTTATGGACTCGATGATGGGGTACTGGGTATTGGTTTTTAGGAGACGCGTGCAAAGGTACGAACGACGGGTTTCCTCGTACATGGACTCTTGAATAAATCATGAAGTATTAAAGGAAACCGGGCAAACTATTTAGCCTGATATAAAACGCGCAAGCGGTAATTACGTTCGCACGATGAATGTACTATCATTACACATACGCGTTAATCGACTCGATATAAAACACGGAACAGTGCGCCTGCATTCCAGAATTTATGCCATATCGATCGCGAGTGTACGTCGGTAAAAACAATTGCCACGTGCATGTGATTCAATTATAGATCATTAATGTCTCATCGTGTCGACGTAACGAGTTTAGTATCCAGATTTGCACCGCTAATGCTCTCGTTTAACACCTTCGACTACGATAACCGTTTCTTGTACTCTAATTATTACTTTCCGTTTCTTTCGTCGAAGCGCAAATCTACGATTAATCGTAAGTCTCCCCCATCGCGGGCAAAGAAGAATCGAATTGTGTAGCAGTTAACCTAATTTGCAGCTGAATCCGTTTGTCTTGGTCGCTTTTTAGCTTCCAAGTTCTTCCACGTCGATCATATCGGAGATATTATTAACGCGATACGAAATTAAATCGAATCCTTCGTTAAGATTCTGCACGCGCGAGTGATCGGTGGACGATCGGAAACAGAAAAGGATGCAAAACCGACAGAAGAAGCGGCTCATTAGCACTTATGCAGCGTGTACATCGTCGGTGGCAATGAGCATCATCGTGTCGTAACAGTGGAGCACAAGGAACGTCTTCGTAAAAGGAACGCCGATCGGTTAGGCTCGAGCATCTCTGTAGACGTCCAGCAGCCGGACTAGTTACCGGTTAAGGCGTTATAAAATCTAGCGTAACCAGGCTACGCTTCACTTTTTCTTTCGTAGGAAAAGTATCGTGGGTTTGCTAATGAGACGTTGCTGGTCGTGCTTCGTTATTAAATCGGTGAAAGTATTCCATATCGCGAGACTGGGATCGCGTGCAACCACGATCGAGAGGACGTTTTGTCATTGACCAGTTCGTTAACCAAAAATCCTCCATCTTGACAAACCATTGTTAAATACAAAACTCTCGGAGCTAGGATTACGTCTTAAAATTTAAAATTTCCTTCCGTTTCATTCGAGCTTCAGGTTTCTCTACGATCAAGGAATACTCAACCCAAGTAGCTGAGTGCCAAGTTTCTGTTTCGCTAAAAAGCGTCAGCGCTCTAGGCTGCCAAGACTATACAATTGTGACACGCTCGGTTTCTGTCAATGCGCGTCTTTACGGCTAGCGTTTCGTTTTAGGTAAATTAAAATAAAATTCAAGCGATATTACGCTCTGTAGGTGTGCACCTTTTTATTATAAACAACGGATGCGACTACCTATGCTCAGAAGGATGTCAGAACTGAATCGAAAGAATTACAACAAGACAGTGTAATAGCTTGGCTCCTTGGCACTTTTGGACAGGGGAACAAACAAAGACCCGTGGCACTGAAACGGTTAAAGATTGGAATGTTTATGATATTCTTTCTCCTTTGTTTCTCCCTTAAGATTGGATAAAATGGTTTAAGATTTGGAAGAGTCAGAGACAGATCTTTCTTTACATTGTTCTCTCTTTTTCGTTATAAAGGATACAAGGATAAAAATATATTATATCGGCGTGATATCGGTTTGTTTAAATTTCGCACCGTCAATACGCTCTAAGAATATAATCCCATTGGGTTTTAATAGGTGATCCCTTCGACGCGAACAGGAGGTTTCGAGTCGCAAGAGGGGCGACGCTGTGGCATAGACACAGATACACGATCCACCATCGAGATAGGCCGTTTTATTGGCATCGTAGCCCTTCTGATCTCAGGCAAATGAAGATGGAGCACCGACTTCTTGCCTGTCGTGATCAAAAAAACATGATCGAACAACTTTGTGGCGGAAGATGCGGCGATTGTGCTTCCAATCTTTATTTCTCGTTATATCATCCCGAATTTATACGACGCTTCAAGTTTTCCCTTTTTGTTTATGCAATATATTCGATATCTTCTTTCGAGTCTCGTGAAAGATCGTTTATTTTTCGACCCTCCAATTTTTAGAATGTACTTTGATTCGAAACGTCAGGTATATTCAGCGTAGTTAATTTCCGAGTATCAAGCATTCTTAAACCCACGCTGTGAAGTGCCGAAAAGAGCATCCTTGGAGACGCGTTAGGGCGTGAGCGACTGAGGGTTCGTTTTAACCCCTCTATCCATAGATTAGTACAGCTCTTTGCTCGCTGTATGTACATAAAACTCCCTCTTCCTTCACCCATTCTTGCTCCTAAGGAAGTCAAACCTTCGGCAATATCTCTGTCACAAGAACCACCACCTCCTCACCCTGTAAATTAAATTTTAACTTACTATCACCCCCGACTCTTCTTTCTCTTCGAAAATTTCCAAAGTTCGTAGCACGTGCAAGAATTAAATCCCAATCTCCCGAAACCTCCGAATTCCAATTTTCCCACGGACTCTCCAGCTGAATCCTCCCCGCGGACATTCGCGAATCAGCGGAGTTTGCCCGAAGCTCGGTCGCGGATGCGCGTTGCAGGCGATTAACAGTGGAACAGCGGTGGAGCAGTGGCAGAGGTGAGCTAGGGGTTGCGTAGTCCGTGTGGTCGAGGGGTAGGAATCGTGGCGCGCGAAAGCGACGCGAGGGGCGCGCGCAGCGAACGCGAGTGCTGGTGGGGGTGAGGTTGTACGGGGGTGGTTGCGGCGAGGCCGAGCATGAGGTCGACACGCGCCTCTACTCGATGACACTTATGCACACGCCCTCAGACCGCGTGCGTGTTGCGCCTGTCAAAAGTCGGTTCGCTCGCGGCACTCTGCTCGACCTCTTCCTCCCTTTCTGTCCCTCTTTCGTCGTCCGGGGGTTGTGCTCCCGCGACTTCCGCTCGCGTCGTGTCTTTCAACCACGTGCCGCTTATCCGCACCCTTAGTTAGTTCTGCCCTATCGGGAAAAGCCGTAATTCGATTAGCAAGACTGCGACTCTGGCTTGGATCGATTCGATCCTGGTGACCGTCGGTGATCGTGGCAGTATGAACTTTTGTCGCAGTGGAATCGGCAGAGAGGAAGACTTGCTCGGTGGATTGTGAATCGCATAGGATACTTTTGTCCATGGACATTGCTGTTTTTAACAAGCGATCGAATATAGGAATGGGGTGCGATTTTGAGAGCTGGTCTCTCTGCGACTGAGCCAAGAGACGGTAGAGAACGATGGACTCGCAAATGTACAGCAGAATGTGGCAAACGCCAAACCTGTACAGCACGTATAAATATCCCGCTCTTATGCAGCTCCAGGCGAACAATAACGAATTTCATTCGTGGTTTCATTCTAGGAAACCGTCCATGGACGACGTTGGAAATCCTACCTCCGTCAACGCACGGTGAGTACGCTTTACCATGAGTTTCACTCGAGTTTCCGGTGTTGCTTCGAACGCAATTTATTTTTACAATCTTTAATCCGTAATCGATTTTCACAAATATCCGAATTTCTCAAACGCGTACGTCCATCTTTCGATACAACACCGGACAGTATAATTTTTTTCAGTTTCACGCCTGTTTTTTCATATATGTATTACGGATTCAAGCTTAACGCAAGGCACATTGTTAACAACTGTTCCCAAAAGTTAACTTAAACAGTGTCTGTACCTGTGCAAACGTTTCCTTCTACAATTCCACCCCTAAACGTACTTCGTTCGATCCATTCGATCCACCTACACCATCCACCACGAGCTACGAGATATTTTATATAAAATTCTTTAGAGTTTATCGTTTTAACCAACGAAACGCGAGCTATAGTTTCCCTTAAACGACCGGTCGTTTACTCTCGGTCCCACGCAATCGAACGACCTTGAAACTACCCGATCGACCACCGATTTTCCCATAGACGTGCTCTGAAACGCGTAAATGGCGGAATTAACGGCGATTTGTTAATCCGTAATTTGCCAGAGTCGGAAGCTTCGCCAAAGCGAATTCCAACGGTGTCCGCGAACGTTGCAGAAACAATCGTTGAGACGATCGGATGGTCGATATCGGTGTCTATCGGTAGGAGAAAAGCGGCGACGGTGCAGGTGAGATGATCCTAGCCGTGTTTATCGGCCGCGATCATCTACCCTCTCTGGTCGGAGGCATCGAGGACGGCCTATCTGCCGCAGTAACAATTGAACCCGTAATAGAATCACATTTATTCTTATTACCCGACGAGGTCAAGCGACCAACGAAACGCCTTGGCCCGATCCAAAGTCGGATCAGCTCTTCTCCTAAGCCATTCCACGAGCTGCGTTATTTCTCCCCAGGCTCCACGCACACACGTTGCCCGTCGCTCTTTGTTTGCTCCTGCGAGTCAATCCTTCCACCGTGTTTTCTTACTCGCTTGAAACGACGCTGTTGTCACGGGGCACGATTAATATTGTAACCAAAATATGTCACTAAAGGCACGCGTATGCAGGATCGGCATCTGCTGTATGACCTTTAGTCCGTGGATCTAGAGGATGTTGAAAAGCGCACGAAGAACTTTGAGCAAGCACTGACCGGTTTATTAAAGAATCGATGGGTTATTATACATACGGTTGTCTTATCTTTAAGGGAGTGACGAATGATTAGGGTTGGGCTTGGATTGTGACGTCAGCTGCTGTTACACCGTTTTCGAAATACACGCTGGAGTATACGAATCCGGGGTTGGTTCAGAGAGTTTTGGGCAGCTTAATTGGGTAGAGAATTAAAATTGGAGTAACCTTTGAATCGGTTGTCCGCAGGATACGTGGTTAGGTATTCGGGTACTTGGAAAAATAATCTCGAGGATGTCGAGTTTTTTATGAGAGCGGTAGGGAAGCGTGGTTTAGAAGCAGACGAGGATGATTTTGATTAATGCAATCGACCGGGATAATAGTCTTGTAGCACGATGTCTGGTAATAAAGATCGGTGTAAAATTTGAATACGAAATTTCCGAAGATGATTCTTCTGTTCGATGTAACGCAATCGGGCACAATGAGATGTTCGCGTTTCATTCCGTCATTAATTTAAATTACATGATAACCCCTGCGAGTATCAGTGTAAGCCTAATCTACCCCACACGCGTTTAACTCGCGAAATTAGCATACCCTCGTGCGCGTGTACCCTCTGTAGCTCCGGCACTGGCAACCGGAATCTGTTCTTTAAAAATCTATCCTTCGAATTAAACGAATGTCACATTCAACGTCCCCGGTGTAACGCAAGTTGCAAAACTCCGGTTTAATAAAGCGTGTTCGAACGCAATCGTTTAAATTCCTATCCAATCTTCGTTCTTTACCATAAAATTATACTTTATGCTAAAATATTCTTCGTGGATCTCTCTAAGGAAAGAAAACAAAGAAAAAAGAAAGGTTCTAAGAATTGCATATATTGGGATTATGGATTGTAATTATAAAATAACTATGTTTTATATATATATATTCACTATTAACTCTTTGGGGCACGCTGGGATTAACAGTGTTTATCCCTTAAACCCTTTTCGATGCACCGTAATGCATAGTGGGACATTTGAAATATTGCAATAGCTGCATGCACGTAGGTTTATATTTCGTCTTATTTACGCAAAGTAGTTGATAATGCCCTCGACAAGTGTTATAAATGTGTTAGCTTGTGTTGGCAACAGTCAACGTGCCGGCACAATTAATTTTTATAAAAATTAGTTCTACACCAATTTTGTTTCATTTAAAACGCAATAAAATTTCTATGCAACGTGGGTCTATTTTATTATGTGAAATCCTGTGCCGCAAAGAGTTAAAGTCTCTTATTACACAAGGAAGATATATGTGCCTTTGAGTGCTTCTCTAACACTGACCGACTCGTGAGAGAGTGTCAAGAGGGGTACGTGACGTGGTTGCGCCTAAATCCCTAATTTTTATCCAATGTTTAGATAAACATTCGTTCTCGGGATTTAGATCTGATAAACTATTTATCGATGATATCCTAGATTATTTTTGTCTAATCTAACAACCAAACTTATCTTTTCAACGGTATAGTTCTTTGAAATAAAAAAGAATCGTATTAATTGCAAAATTATAGAATTCGCGGGAGAGAAGGAATTAAAATACAATCGTGGATCTTTAACGAGGAATTATGCATCCTCGGGGTTTGTTTAATTAATACAACCGTGACTCATACACCTATGCACCACAGTGCGTAACAAAGCATCTGCCACGGTGTATCTCGTTCTCCATCTCGCCACGTTCTTTAGGACTGAACCTACAAGACTATCAAAATCCTTCGCTCGCGTTATGAAGATGCCGCCTTGTAGATAGTTATATATATATATATATATATAAAATTTCTGCGGAAGGTCCTAACCCATTCTGATGTTGACAATAATTCATCAGCCCGTATTGTTGTACGGCCGAGGCCGGTGAGGCCAGAGGGACGACGCGGTTTCTCTTATCTTCACAGAGATTTCGTCAAAATTTCCGACCTCTGTTTTTCGCTTGTAGATCATTGTCTCTAGTCTGTAGAGTTACCGGAATCTCGGTTAATGGTATTAATGTTGAACGTTAAATTTCCAAACGCACGTCGATCCGTGTAAACGACCGTCTCCCGCAACTACCTGTCACGGTATCGTTTCGCGGTTGACAAAATTCTATCCCGACTGGTATTTCGAATAAGCATCCTCGCAAGAAAATCCCGTTCACGCTCCGTACCTCGATGTAAAATTTCCGTTCTTTTCGTTCTCAAACACAATTACGCTTTTCGTCACGGCAGGAAAGATGCTGCCCGATTCTTCTGGCTCAGCCGCGGACGGAGTGGATAAAAAGGGTAATGCGATTTATAATTAGCGTATAAAACGGTAATTATCGGAAACAATGGTCGTTCCGCGTTCTCCATGCGGAAGGTCGCTTGATCCCATTTCGCGGTTCGCTGGGGCAAAGATTAAAATATCGCGGTGAAACGATTGGACGTTCGCACGTACTAATGGCGGAGCAGGTACGGTTTAACAGTTAAACTGCGGAGGCTCGTGTAACGCGGCGGAACGACGAGTAACCGTGAAGGTGCGATGATAAAGAAAAGGTACCTACGTGGGCGTAAACGGGTGGCGACCTCGGAGGCGTAACCAATGCTCCAGGCGACAACCTTATCGAATGGCAAGTATGCCTCTGCTTGGGCTGCCAACCTAACAAGCGGTCAGCCGATCCCTTTGTACGCGAAACGCGACCAGTCGGGCAAAAATCGCGTTGCCGTCAAGAAATTCCGCCAATCGAACCGTCGGTGTCTCAATCGCTCTTAATACCCCCTCGATTAGGTTCCCGGTCTTTCACGAAGCGGCGTAGAAAAGCGTAAGAGTGCGAATTAGAAAGCTGTTATTCGAATCGTTCTCTCGGTGCTTTGGACTTTGGTGCGTGCACGATACCTTAGTATCCATAAAATTCGGGAAATTTCTCAGCCGGAACACCTTCGTCCGGTAACAAAAGTCCACTGGAACCGTACCCTCCCTCGGCAACACCCCCGACAATCGACTCGTCGAACCACCTCCTCGAGGAAAGCCACGAGCGAGGGAAAAAGGAAAAAGGGAAAAGGGGGAATAAAAAGAGGGAAATAATAAGAGAGGAGAATGTTCTCGCGAAACTCGAGAGACTGGGAGATTTCGCCGGACAGCATCAGAAAGCTCTGGCGCAGGAACGGCTCACCTGACTCTGGCCACTGTTACGGGAGACTCCTTCGGTGCCACTATTAATATTAATGCATTCCGCCGTTCTTGCGGCATTGTACTCGCGTTGACGGTGCTGCTCGTCCAACGTCCAACCTCGTTCCCCGACAATATCCAACGCGGAACGCGCGTGTGCGCGCGGGCGAGAGCTCGTACGCGCTGCGTGGTCCCGCGCTCGCTTCTCGCCGGACACACCACCGTGTGGCAGTCGTGTTCCTTCCTCCGGCCGTGCAAGCCTTCGGCCGTGTGTGCTCCCCTGATTGTGTCCCGACGGTTTTGTCCCGTGCTGGCTGAATATTCAACCGGCCGATAAATAACGCTGAAAGGAAGAGAAACGAGCGAAACAATGACGAGGAGGATTTTTCCCCGGTTCGTCGGATGGCCACGTCGAGACATCGGCTCGGTGGACTTTTCTTATGCCACGGACGCGCAACACCTTCCATCCAGGCGGCTCGTTCGGCCTCTATTGCCGGGATGGGGCCGCCTCTCCTTCTATTGTCGCGCGCGATTTCCTCCCGGTCTTATGAGACCTCGACAATGCGCGTTTCTACACGCTCTCGCCTACCGTAACCAATGCCCCGCGTTACGCTCCGGCCCGGTGATCTATACCGAGCATTCTTCTCTCTTCACCGTGTCCCGTGTTAGCGGCCTCAACCGCTACTCCGTGCCTCTACTCTCCCTTTTGCCTCCCCCTTTGTTTTCTAACTTTTTTACCGTCGTTTCTTCCACTCGCTTTACTTCTTTTCCTCCTCCTTTTTCATCTCCTTTTTCTTCCTTTCCCTCTCTCCTTCTCCTCTCTTCGCCCGAGAGACGACCACAGGTTCCGTGTAGTGGTTTCTCGTCTCGCGGCGGAGAGAGAAAAAGAGAGAGAGAGAGAGAGCGATGGCCTCTCCGATTCGGAGGTTCGTGGTTTACGGTGTATTCCTTGCTTCTACTTTCTCCGATTCCCTCTTCGCTCTACCTTTCCTCCGCTGCCTCCCTTCGATGTCCCCTCGAGTTGCTCGTTCACGGTCTGTCCGCCGATTTACCCATTCTTTTTCACCGCGTTACACGCGTAAGAGGCATATAATTGCAAAGATTTCGCCTAGTTTCTCTCTGCACCGAGCCTTCTTCTTTCGCCGCTTTTTCCTCCTCGTTTTATCCCCGCTTAATTATAATATCTTTCTTCCGTCGTCGGATACGCCGATTATCGCTCGATCCTTTCGTTCGGGTTAGGGTGAGGGAAATTTTGCGCGTTGGTATTTCTGTTAGCAGCGAGAAAAAGGAAGAAAAAGAAGGAGATGAAAAAGGAAAAAGGAAAAGTCGCGTGACCGAATGTGGTCTAAAATGGCGTAAGATTTAGAGAGCTACCAAGGGGGCATACGCGTAGCCACGGGGTGCCGATGCTTCGCCACAAATCTTATTCCCTTGATCGACCAATATAAAGAAAGGATTATGCGAATATTCGGCTACAATATCTATCATCGTGAATTATCACGCCGTACGTTAGGACATTCGCGGAGACTTATTATCTGACATGATTTAGGGGGGCTAAAAAAGTTCCCTTCACGGCCGAGAGAATACGCGGCCTCCGCATATTTTTCTGGTATTATACGATATGCCGCGAGAGTATCAATTAAATGATAATGTGGTGATTAATAGCAATGATGTCGGCTGCTGATCGTTCGTTCCGCAAAAACCTACCGTTGCCACGGAGCTAACGTTACGAGATCGAAGATATCTCGGCGAAAAAAGAAATCGGAAGGTAATCTGCAGTTTTGGAGGAGCATTCGTCATTTTTAGTTGAAATTTCATTGCCACGGCGCATCCTGCTTCGATTTTAAATCGGGTCGTTAGCGATTCCGGGAGTAAATTCGAGTCGAGAAGAACTTTCGCGAGGTTAAGATTCTTTCCGATATAAATTAAACCAAGTTAATATATATTCCACGATAACCGAGTCTCCCAACAGATTCACGGTACGCAATTACAAATACTCTTGACATTCCTGTTGCCTTATTAACCCTTTGCACTCGAGAGCTGACCTTTAGTCACCATTTCGTCAAATTTGGAAAATCGATATTAATCGATATATCAAATTTAATGTAACGTAACAGTGTACGTGGTATCGAAATCAAATAATTCTACAATTCTTTATTTACTGCTCGAGAAAGTGTCGTCAGTTTTTTAGCAGAGTATCTTTGAATTTCTACTCTTCTCTAGCCAAAAAATCGTCCAGTGTAAAGGGTTAATCGATCTGTTAATTGGTAAAAATCGAATCTGTTTATACCCAAATATATTGTTACAGATCGCACTTGGAATTCCTCTTCCACGAATTCGATTGCTAGATTGCCAAAAGATTTCCAATGTACACGACGTAGAATTAGATTAACCCTATTGAACGTTGACAAGGCAACTCAATTGACTTTCAGTGGAAAATGCCCCTTTTTATAGTGATCAGCCGCGATTGTTCTTTGCCCGAACATTCTAGCAGGTCCTGGATAACTGTTCCAGATATTGAGATTATGGGTAAAAAGAAATAATTATCTTCATTCTATTCGTAGGGAGGTATATCTTCAGGGAGAGACAAAACTAGAGCGATGAAAAAGGGCATAGAATTGCAGCTGGTCCCGGTCCCCTAATTCTTATCTACAGCGTGAAGTAAGCTGTTGTAACTTCAAAGGTTAGAAAACGAACACGGTACTTGGTGTACCCAGTGAGGCGGTAATTTTAATTCGGAATAAGAAAAATAAGGGATATCATACAATTTACACGGATACACTTTTAGTCCGATATCTGAAAAAGGGTTCGACCAGCGAAGAATGACGCGGAACTGAGCTGTTTTACATCGGTGCCAAGGGTCGGAGATGCTTTCGGAGAAAAATGACAATATATAAATGACTTTCGACATAAACGCTTCGACGCATAGTTCAAAGACATATCTGCTTCGCGTAAAGGACTGATTTTTGCAAATACGTTAAAGTTGGCAGCTGCTGGATTACTATTTCCCGGAAGTTACGGTTCGCAACATGTTACTAGGCCGAGTAACAGGGTGGATATGATAAACTCGTAACGCTGTACTTCGCTTTTCACGTAACATCGAGTCTGAAAAATCTCGTGAGAACCGCTCGTGGCAAAATCCTGTGACCCTATTTCTCGACCCTTCGCAATGGCGAACGTGGTCGCGAGGGGGTTAACCGGAGCAGGCTGAAGCGATGCTGTCGGCGATCGTGGAGGATCGAGCGCGGAAAGAGGGCTGTACGTCGGTTTAAGCAGTCCAGCAACGTCTCGCAAATTATAAGAACGTGCGTCCGGCGAATGCACGTGGCGCAGCCGAATTTCTGCACGTGGGACGAGCGGAATTCCTAATAAGTCAGGCGACTAGACAGAAGTCTCGCGCTCGCGCCCGGTATCGGCTCGTGCAGCTTGTGCTCACCGAGAGCCGAGATAGGAGTGACGTCACGGATACGTGGGATTCCTCTCGAGCAGCTGGATCACGTGCTGCGGCCGAACGTGAGGCTAACTTAAATGCGGATCAGGGAGAAACCGTTCCAAAACCGATCCCCAAATGAATGCAACCGGCCGCGATTCAAATTGTTTTCACGTTCTTCCGTTCCGGCCGCGGTATCGACCCTCACGGCTCGTTCAATGAATCCGGAGGCCTCGTCTCATCCATTTTCGAGGTCAATACCTCGCTTCCACCGTCTTCGACGGCTCCAGTTAGGCTTCGCGGACGGAACCCGAGGCTCGATCGCCTTTCCGGTCGCTCTCGCGCTCTCATCTTCCCTGCTGTCGACTCTCGACGTTGCTTCCAATACGAGATCGTGTATTTTAATAATTTATTCGCGAGTGTAATAGAATTCGCGTTCGGATCAAAATTTATGTCATTTAATCGAAAATTCCGCCTAAGAAATTGGAAAGAATATTATTTCGACGCTTTAACCCTCTATGGACCGAATATATATTTTTCTTCGCTGTAAGAATTGTATGTAACGTAAAATCAACAAATATCAACCAATAAATTCAGCAGTTTTGACAATTTTATTCTAACGAATTCGTATTGAAAGTTTGAATTAACAACGGTTGTACTCGTATCGCGCCAAGATAATGCGCAATAGATAGACAAGATAATTTTCCACGCCATCTTGCGGAGAAAAGGGCATAGAGGGCCATAGAGGACCTAACCTGTAAATGAAAAAGAATTCGAATTTTTAAAAATGGAGCCGTGGGAGGTATTGTAAAAATAATTGTAAATATATGGAAAGAAAAATCGCGAACTGGAGTGATCAAGACGATAACGTTGAATGCGGTATTTAATAAAATACCCATACATTAGCATGTAACTTGGAAGCTACACGGGCCCATAGAGGGTTAACCCATTTGCATCCAAGGGCGGAATAATCCGCGAGACACGACTGTCGCCTATCACCGAGAGCGGAATATTCCGCGAGCCACGACCGTCGCCTATCACCGAGCGCGGAATAATCCGCGAGTTGACTTTTTCCATTGCCAGTTGCTGAATATTCTTCATATACCGCAGATCACGTTTGATCCCTTTTGCGAGCATCTCATCTACATCGGTTCATTATATTCTCAACAAGTTTTACTTTTGTTGCGAAAATCCTTTTAACTGTCATTATGAGTAGGTGCTGTTACGCGCGCGGTGATACGGGCTAGTCGTGAGTAGAACGTCGGTGATGCCTTAACGCGGCACCTTAAGTACAGCTATGATGCAAATAAGTTAAAGGATAAATTATATCGTAAATTATATCGTATACGAGTTTCGAAGATTCGCGACGTCACTGATAGATTTCTTATTGCGGGGAGAAATGTTCTTTTAATTTCGATGATGTTTTACTTGGTGGTATATCAGCGTGCAGCGAATTAAGGGAAACGTAGAAGGACGGAAGGGTTATTAACCTCGTTCGATGGCTGGCTCGAATCTCGTAGATCGATGGAAGGTTTCGTCTTGCAGCTTCGCCATCGAGAACCTCGGCGTTATCTCTCGGTGGTCGGCCAATTTACACGGCGTTGGGGTCCGCGTAAATAGAAGCACGACTGATTTAATTTCCCGTAATGGCAATTGACTGCGATTGTCGTGGCCATCGACGCACCCAGCGGAGACCACGGTTCCTCTTCCGCGTCGAAACTTCTCCCTTTCGCGCCTTTTCTCGATATCCTACAATTCTCTGCAGTCTTCTCATTCTGCGCTGGAATACTCTATCATGGGTGTAGAAACGATTTATCGTCGGGTAAATATCTACACGCGACACTTTGAAATTTTCCCTAAACGCTGTGAAAACGAAGATATCTCGTGCTGTTATACGCGCTGTCGCAAGACGCTGTCAAAGAGAATGGAGCATCTCGCCGATTTTCGACGTGGAACACCGACTCGCGGTTTTTTCCTCTCATCGACTAAATTCAAACGATCGACGTGTCCAAAATAGGCGAGCGTACAGCGGGCGGACGACGGGCGGAAAGAAACTCGCAGTAATTACGTGTTCAGCCTAATACGTCCGGCAGTGAAATGCCACACGAGACCGGGATACTGGGGCCGAAAATTTCTCGGCGCAAAACCGGCCGGTTAACAATGGGTATTTTCATTAGTCGGGCCGGGGGCCCAGGGGCCGAACGGTAGGATATTTGATTCGGTTTTTATCGGTTCGGCCGACATTCCGGCCCGCGGGCCCGCGGCCTCCTCGATCTCGGGTATCGGAAAAACGCCGGCAGGCCGGTCTTCTCGATCGCGATATCAGAAGAAGTTCCATTTAGGAGAAAAATAGCATTGTAAATGCAACGTGTCGCGAGGCTTGTTTGTTGCCAGTTCGAGTTGCGCGCGAACAAAAACCGGCACCTCGGCTACACTTGCTTCTTCGCCGATCGGGGAACCGCGGTTTGCCGAAGTTTGCAAATCGGTTTCGTTCCCGCGGTTTTTCGGTTTGCCGGTTTTCCGAAAACGTCGTTGAACGTGGCGCGCCGAAAGGAGGCGCGATTTCGAGATTTGGAAGTCAAATCGGTTGCTTCTGATGCATCATCGGTATTCGACTACGTTCTTCCCTCTAAATAGCCGTACGTCGCGCCGAGAAAGGGAATATTAGCCTTGGAATGAGACTTTCTCGTTCGCCAGAGTCCGAACAAAGTGGTACACGTTGCTTTGTAATTTTGTCGTTAGACGTTATTTCGAGTGGTTATCGATTCAGCGATGATCGGTGCGGCGCGCGCGCGTCCGCTGCAGTTTCGGGTAGCAGAGTGAACATGATCGCTTTAATTCGCAACAATCTTCCCGAAGCAAGGAGGTATCATCAAAACGCACGACAGTGTAGACATGCCGTAAAGATGCAGCAAATCACAAGGATACGCACACCAACGTCCACACACCGGTCCAAATTTTTCCACTTGGACAATGCCCGTGCGGGTTAGGGGCTGCAAAACCTAAACGGGGCCGGTCTTATCTAATCTCAATATAATTACGAGTGCACGTCATAAAATTGCTTATTATACTATGGAAAACTTGATTCGGGGACCATAATACGGGGTTTGGAAATTAACCTTACCCGTCTGCCTACCTACGCTGGTGATGATTATGTCTACTTATAGGTATAACTACTTATGTGCACCAAACTACCCGTCTACCGGCTCAAATAATCTTCGCGGTTCTTCTCTCCCTCTCTCTCTCTCTCTCTCTCTCTTTCTTTTTCTCCCCCCCCCTCTTTCTCCCTTTCTCTCTCTCTCTCTCGCTCTCTCTCTCTTCCTCCGTCTTTCACTTTATATCCACCTGAATCTCCATCCATCCACCCTTCGCTTTTATCCTCCACCCCCTGCCTCCTTTCTTCCCCTTCGCTGTCCAAAGGCTGCTCGAAACTAGTTTACGAAACGGGTCGGGCCTAGCACACTGGCCTTTTTTCTGATCCAGTGACCCCTGCGCCGAATCCTGCACCACCAATGCTGTGTAGTGACGTATGCTTGTTTATGTGTTACAGATTTGACGAGAGACACTACGCTTTCGAAAGGTATGCTAGCATTTAGTCTAAATGCATGCCGAATCTGTTTGTCCGTCCTGTTTATGTACACTTCCTTCTCTCGATGTTTGTCGATGTCACTTTTCTTTTTCTATCGATTTTCCTCGTTACTCTTGCTCTGTCTTTCGTTCCTTTCTCCATTCTTTTCATCGCGTGTTCGGAACAAGTGACGGAATAATTCTTCTTCCTCGGAGCACGAAACCAGGGTACTTTTGCTTTCAAACGGTGAAGCTGCTCTGGTCCCGGGGTCTGGCGAGATTTCATTCGTCAGAGAACGTTTCTTCTCCGTACCCTTGGATTTTATCTCGCGAAGATACTCGTGAGATATTCCTCGCATCTTTCCCCGAGTATGTTAAAACTTTCGCGAATGTCGCGGCGAAATGGCGAAATCGCGTGTTTTGGAGAGCCGTTTCGAAGGATATTAATTGCTAAATCATCTCACGGTGCTCCGAACGCTATCGAGTGACTCGTTAATGCCGAAGGATGCAGTTGGCGCGATTTAAGGGGGCCGGCGAAATTTCCAAGCAGCTGCCGCCGTGAACCGACGCGGTCGGATAGCTCGAAAATGAGGAGTAAACGACGTTGAGAGTTTTTAAGGTGTCGAGGATTTTTTTGCCAGAATGTAAATTACCAGGGAGGCGGGCGCGTACGCGATCCGCCGTGGGATGACGAATTTAATGGCACTCGCCTTTCCGTGCACCCGATTCGTAGAAGGCTCTGATGGTCCGCAGAATTTCCAGAAATATATTCAGATATTATATTCGGAATCCGGAGTAATTGCGCTTTATCGCGTTAAATTGGCCGTTGCTCCGAGAGACTCGCGAAAATTATTACCGAAATTGGCCCAATAAAGATTTCTCCTTTCGAGTCCCTTCGATTTTAATCGCGTCTTATTTCTTCCAGCCGGCGTGAAACCTACCTTACGATGAACACGTTTGCCACATTTTCTCGCGGTGAGCCTCTAATCAACGGCGTAACAAATCCATCAAATTATTCGAGAAAATACGAAACCTCCGAAACTCGAATCCACCACCGTTCCTCGCCACGTTCCAACGAAAGATCGAAGAGAAAGGAATACGAGAAATTTCCTGGAAAAACGCGAAAATTGGCGAAATTCGCGCGCCCGCTCGCTGCTCTATGATTTCGCAGGCTGTATCAGCGGTATAATAACGTTCGAATATTCCCGGTCGGAGCGGAGCGTCGGAGCGGCGTGAAAGCGGCGCTCGGAGCGGGCAGCCGCGCGCCGCGTTACCCGGCCCGGGGCCCGCATTTTTCCTCTCTATGGTCGGGCTCCCAATTAGTCGGATAAATCGCCACGATAACCTAATAATGATTCTATTAACAATGTAAATGGGACTAAACTGCGACGCAGACGCGAGTCGAGCCGTAATCGCGGCCTCGTCCCGCGGATAATAATGCCCATTATCGAAACTTTTCGCCCTGCCCGCGTTTTATCTCCCTCCACCCTGGCCGCGACCCGAACACGTAATTCCGTCTGCACACGCATAATATAACGCATAATACTTCCTATGAATCTCCATAATGGCCGGTTCAAAGTCGTCTCGCGGGCCCGCGATCCTTTATGTGGGCTTACGCAACGACCATCGTGGCCCTCGACGTCTCGCGTCTTCGTCCTCGTCGTCCTCGTCGTCCTCGTCGTAAGTCGATCACCGATCCTCTCGATATCGTCCACGAGGATAACAGGGTAGTCGAAGTTTCGCATGCGCCGCGAGACGCCGCGAGATTGACTCGTTGATGGATTTTTCAGGTGATTCAAGGTGATGAATGGAGCAGGCCAGCATGTGCTCTTCATTTTTAAGGATTTCGGGTAACGAGATTTGCTCAAAGTGATAAGTATTCCGCAAGATTTGTATTATCAATTCCCGCGGGAATGAAGGAACAGGAAATTTAGGAGATTTAGACGTTCCGTTTGATTTAGAACTAGGATTGACGAAATGATTGTGATCGCAGTGGTAAGTGGAAGGAAAGAAATAGGGCTCATTCCTTCCTAGGTAAAGGTCAATATTAATATTTCCAATGACGGTAGAAAACGAGGAATCTAACCAGTCATTTTGACCAGGGTCAGGTAGTTTTAATGTTAATTCGACCGAGGTCACCCTTCTTAGTTTCTGCAGAATTTGGGTAGCTTATAGACCGACGATCGAACCTCTTATTTGACCAATTAATTTCGGCCATTTTAATAGTTCAGAAATTCACGATGAATCCAAAATGATTCTCGAGAATTTGATTTCTTTCTGCAAAATCTTGAAATTTTTCTCGTGTCGTAATTCAGGTAGTGCATCGTTCTTTATAACATCGATTCCACGATGATGAGAATCTTGCTTCTATCTTCTGAAATACGCCATTATCCGAAGGCCGTGACAAAGAAAACGCGATACGATACAGTTTTCCACGTGAAAAATTACCTTCGAGCGATCTCTGTAGCAAACGTCGGAATTGACTTCTACGAGTGGCGAATAATATTTTTCGCGCTCTATAAAGGATTTTAATAAAGACACCGGTGAGGTACCTAAGATACCTAAATCTCGAAGAGAGAAAAAACGAAGACATCGTAATCCTACGAAGAGAGAAAATGATCAAAGCACCGCGTTTACACATTTCCATAATGCGCGTGCATTATCGTGCGCCGGCGTGGCCGGCTCAATTATCGTATAAATATTATCCGGCTTTGAAACGCGATTATGTAAAAATTCGAGATGGAGAGCGGAATTGCAAAGCAGCGCGATTTTAAGTTGCGGGATATGTTCACTGTCGTTGTATTATAATGCGGCCAAACGAGCGCTTTTGTTTCCCGAACGACCGTTTGGACCCCCTCGTTCGTCTTCCCTGGCTCGCGTGATGCTTCATTTTCCCCCTTAAATCCTCCTTCTCCTTCTCCGTACCCCCTCCTCGCTCTTCTAAATTTCGATCTGATCCGCTTCTTATTTTTCATTTTTCCATACAGCGTTGTTAGAACGTTAGTTACAAATCGGTACAATTTCTGTAAGTCGGTAACAAATACGAATTATTGCCGGATGATGAGAAATCGAATTGCTTGATCCGAAATCTGAGAAATGTAGGAATGGTCGTATAAAATTTTACAGAAACCCTTCCGATAGCCTAATTTCGCGTGGACCATGGCGAATTATTTTATCGCAGGAATAGTTGGACTCGAGGTTCGTTTCGAATAATTCATCTTTTATGTATCTTTTCGGATTATTCGTACACGCAATGCGAATTCGCTTGCACAGGCGTTGACACGCGTGTGTATGTAACGAAGGTACCAGGAAGCAAGCAGATATTCCAAATAGTCGATACGTTAATCGAGCAACATCGCGATTAGGGATATCGATATTCCTATTAATATATAGGTGAGGAAAATTTGTAGACCTTGATCTCGAATTTCAATTGTATGAATTACAGTCGTGTTAATTCGTATGATATTTGGAAATTAGGAAATCGGGAAAATTCGT
The DNA here is from genome assembly GCF_001483705.2 of Eufriesea mexicana. Taxonomy (NCBI): domain Eukaryota; kingdom Metazoa; phylum Arthropoda; class Insecta; order Hymenoptera; family Apidae; genus Eufriesea; species Eufriesea mexicana. Next base: position 606,914 of record NW_016908641.1, on the reverse strand, counting down.
AGACCTTGATCCCGAATTTCAATCGTAAGAATTACGACCGTGTTAATTCGTGTGATATTAGAAAATTGGAAAATGGGGAAAATTCGTAGACCTTGATCCTGAATTTCAGTCGTAAGAATAACGACCGTGGTAATTCGTATGATATCAGAAAAATTCGTAGACCTTGATCCCGAATTTCAATCGCAAGAATTACGACCGTATTAATTTATACGATATCAGGAAAATTTGTAGACCTTGATCCCGAATTTCAATCGTACGAATTATGGTCATGTTAAATCGTATGATATTAAAAAATTAAGAAATGGGAAAAATTCGTAGACCTTGATCGCGAATTTCAACCGTACGAATTACAATCGTGTTAATTCGTACGATATTAGGAAATTAGGAAATTTGGTGATCTTTTAAATTAGAAAAATCGTATTCTTCTTTGAATTTCTAATAACGAGCATAGCGTCGAACGAGGAGAAACGGCGCAAGAGGATCGAAGGTTTCGTCGAAGGGGCACATCGAATATTGCTCCTGTCGACGGCGTCAAATCGAGCACGGTTCGTTGCATAAGTATAGACACGAGCACCTCGACTTTCTTATTAAGGTAGAAAGTAGGAATGCAACTTATAGAGCATCAGAGGGTACGGACGTTGAACGTTCGATTCAGCCCGGCACAATTCCACCAATCCCTACCTAGCGTCTTAAAAGGCATTTTAAATCGGCGTGTCGTGAAAGAATCTCATAGAGATGCGCCGTATAAAGGCATTCCACCAACCCCCTCTATTCTTTTCTCTCTTTTCCCCCCGTCTTTTTTTCTTTCGTCTGCAGCTTCGCTCGTTCATCGTTTCGATCATCATCGGGAACTTCCTCGAGTCTATTCTTTCCTTCTCGTTATACCTATGGACTTTCTAGTTCGTTACGTGTTACGGGAGAAAATTCTTCACGAAATTTCCCACCAACGGTTTTCTTCTTATTCCTCGAATTTTCCTGAGATATCTTTCAATGGGGGAAAAATTAACGGGTACTTTGATCGTATACTTCATTGGCTGAAATAATTTTTTCTCGGATTTCTTTAGCTGACAGTTAAAATCACCACGATCAACTGACATGTAAATGAAAAAATTAAAAAATGAAAATTCGAAAGGGAAAATGTCGAGGAATTAATTATATGCACGCTAAAAGATCAGTGGCGAAAACGAGTGTTCTATGCGACTTCGTCGAATAAGGAATATTTAATTAAATTTTTGGTAACAATTAGCGTTAAATTAGCTATTCGTTCATTGCTTAATCGCTCAATGACAGTTTGGAAAAATATTTCCAATTTTAGGGAAAAATTCGCGGGTAAGTCGACACGCGTATCAGACAAAAGGAATCGCACGCGCGGTTTCGAGTCTCTTGTAAACACCTCGTTTCTCCATTGCGAGACACTGGAATCTCAATGATTGCCGTGCATCGAGTGCTGGAGATGCTGGAAGTGCCGGTAAATGATACCGCGACGGAAGGCTAGGATAATGGAGCGGAGGTTGAAGGTTGACAGAGGGGTGAAAATGGCTACAGGCTATGAACACTCTCCGCCACCGCAAACCCGAGATTCGATAAGCCGACTATGGTCTTTTATTAGGATCCACTCAACGCCGCCAGCGTAAACTCTGCACCCTGTTAGGACACTCTTTTCACGAGGTATCCCTCTAACTATATTTCCCAATTGTCCGTGGCCGATAAAAGCCGCGCGAATATTTCAAATGCAGTGGCTGGAAAATTGGAATATCTAATGCGAAAATTCCAGGTTTCCAGTAATACTGTCAATTGATATTTAATGTTCGATATTATTCGTCTGGTTTCGCATTAAATCTGAAATAAACCCTTTATTTAACCATTTTCTTATGCGGTTACGCGAGATTCCCATTTCCTTGACATTTCAATTATCTTTACCTAACAAAATGGGTACACCTAAATTCAACACTTTGCAATATTTACGTATATCAGTATATTAACAGCAAGCCTATCATAGTCTAAATGACAGTTTTTAAAAATTCCTCTTCCAAATTTTTCTTCCGATGTACCCGTAATCAGTGTTTCAATGTCTTCTGTTACTCCATTTTTGAAAGATTCTATTGCTTTTGCATTCACCATTCCTTACACCCCATTCGTTAGACCGTGCTTAATGTTTAATGTTAAATTCGAGATACGTGTATATAAAGGAAAAAAAAATTGTGTAACTTTGGATACCGATAGATTAAAGAAAGCTAAATCGTTTACACGTGACAATGACATGTCACATCGCGAATATCGAGAAACGTATAAAATTTGTTAAGCGATCTATCTGTAAACGCGAGAAATGATCTAAATATCTAAAGATCTACGCGTTTCTCACTCGCAGTTGCTAGAAAAATACCTATACACGCGCAGACACTCCAGACGGCGTCTAAGGGCATTAATAATAGAAGCAAGATGCACGCACGCGCGCACACCATGACAGAAACCACGTGCTGGCCCGCTCCTGCCACGCTACTCATTTATTCCATAAATCTGACAATAAATAACGGACATATTGGGGTGTTGGATATCGTGGCTGCTTATCGTATCCCACAAATGCGCCGGAACGCATTTAAAATGTATTGAACTGTCACGGGCCAGTGGTTTCCCGGATTTTTACATTTTTCATCGTCGCCCGGACTCAGGTCCGCGCGGATTACCGAGTTATTGTTGTTCTAAGTGTGCCGGTCAACGGTGGGGAACGGTGAACCCCAACGTCGACCCCGGGGTAATCCTGACCATAACAGTTGGAGGCGCAACCCCCGCGACGCGCCCCTAAGTGCAGGCGACGGCGAGGAGGAAGCTGACAGCCCTTGGCTAGCGCGCCACCCATGCCAAATAGCTGGTCGTTACGCGGCTTCTGGGCCTTCGCGACCGAGCCTGCATACTTCTGCATCCGCAACTGTCGTTAGTCTTCAAACGACGCGATTCGCCACGGATTCGACGAGTCCGGCAACCGACATGTGCGGATTATTCCACGCCGGTCTCTCCAACCCTCGGCGACGACCTAACACCGCGACGTTGGGTAAAATTTAGCTCGCATCGACGCGTCCTCTAGGTCGCATAGCGTCGCCGGTTACGTTTCTTATTTACCCCCTAAACGGTTACTCTTCTTTACCTTCGAAGAAATTTCGAATTTCCTTTCCTGTCGCGCGTACGGTTTTAATTTCGTTGTCCACGTTCGGTGGAACCGAGTCGATGGGATTGCGATTCGCCGGGAGGCTAATGGTTACGTTTCTTATTTACCCCCTAAACGGTTACTCTTCTTTACCTTCGAAGAAATTTCGAATTCCCTTTCCTGTCGCGCGTACGGTTTTAATTTGTCCACGTTCGGTTGTCCACGTTCGGTGGAACCGAGTCGATGGGATTGCGATTCGCCGGGAGGCTAGCGGCAATCACGAGGATCGCGAGGTAAGAGAAGAGTGATAAGAATCGCGCTATCAGAGGGTAGAAGGATATCGCCAGTTCGGTTTGAGAACGGTTATACGTTGCAGTGAAGGCGACAGATATGGAGCTTTGAATTTGTACCTCATTTTCATACATACACGTTCCCATGGCGTTTATAGCTGATTCTCTGCGTATATACTCGTTACGCGACGATTATGTTAACGCGATCTAGACGGTTCCTTGTAACGAGGTATACCCGCTGATTTTCGTCATCGCGTAAAGGGGAAATAGCATCTGGTATCTGCTGAAAATCTTATGCATTCTTGTAATTGTGTTGTACTAAAATTAAATAGTAAAGTAAGCTCTACATCCTAGCTATACGGGGGATCGATCCCTTCCCCTGCCTTTCTTTTGTCTCCTGTTTTATACAGACGTCCTGTGACCTGCGTGTCCCTAGACAGACTAGTTCTAACCGTTCGCTCGTTCGATAATGATCCCTTCCCCTGCCTTTCTTTTGTCTCCTGTTTTATACAGACGTCCTGTGACCTGCGTGTCCTTAGACAGACTAGTTCTAACCGTTCGCTCGTTCGATAAAGATCTATACAGTTTCTCCATCGTTTCCACTCGCTACTATTCATTTGCGTTATAACCTTTTAACAGATTGCAAATGTGGCAACCCGGATGAAGAACGTTATAGACCGATTAATCTTGTTAACCCTTTCACTGCTGAATGGTCACTCGATACAAATTTGAAAGCATCGGGATTCACAGGAGATGGATTTTGATCGTTTCCGTGAGAGAAGGGAAGGAATGGCGAATCTTTTTTCCACGCGCAAAGACAGAGAAACTTGGACGCAATTTCTATTTCACCTTCGAATCTCGTCTTTCAAGATTTCAAGATTCCGCAAGACGGAAAGAAGTGGAGGACGTCGGTATAAATCAACGGGGTACTCGTAAATCAGTGGCGAACGCGATACAATTAGTCGGAACGGGCGGAAAACGAGATGGCGGTGGCGGCTGCTCGTTAGTTTGCAAAACGTCGGCCGCGAATCGAACTCGCGACATTAATCCCGTCAGGACAATTCGGGCCAATTAATCTCGACACGCGAGTGGACGGAGCGGCGGGACGGAAGGCAGGTCGTAGACCGGGCGAGGACCAAGAGTCTATCCTAATCTGCATCGGCAGATTGCTCTGAGAATTGACACGGTGGATTTTGCCTCGCCCTTCCAAGTTGCTGCCACGCTTCGCGCCTCGTCTTAAATCGAACCGCCTCTCACGGCCAGCTCCTTAGAGTCCCTCTCGCGGCTTCCGCTACAGGACACAGAACTCGATGCATACATTAAGGCGGACTTAATTGAGAAGAGTTCCCCGGCCCAGAGCCGGTACATCGGCCGCTTGCTAATAACGATCGCGTCGAATCTTTGCCCGCGCCGGGGATGACACTTAAGGCGTCCAGACCTCGACGATTCCGCGACCAAGCTCCGGGAAAATTTCTACTTCGATGCGGCCTTGCCGATCACTCGCACCGCCGCTAATTTGCATGCACGTTTACGTGACTGGAGATTAAATCCTCTCGCTTTGTTTATCGGTGCCTTCGTTTTCTTCCCGTGCTCGTTTATTTACCTTTTTATTCGCTTATCCGTATTATCCGTTTCTCCCTTCACCTACACGGCTTGTTTGTAAATTCATCGTCAACCTTTTCCCCGGATTTATAGAGTATTAAATTATCGCTCTTTGGTACATCTCGCGTGTACTCGTTACTAATAGCATATTATTATCCTTCGACAGCTGACGCGACGTCGAATCCACTTCGTGCCAATGTTAATATCGCGTCTCACCTTATCCCATCTGTACTAAAATTTAAAGAACCAATTTCGCCTTGATTACCAATAAAAGAAATTAATCCTCGCGTTGTAAACAAATTTGTACCACGTCACCGAGTGAAAGTTCTACTGCAGTGTCAGCTACACTGTATTCTCTTAATTTCCAGTGACACTGCTCTGCCAATACCGTTTTCGTTCCCACCAATAGTACCATCCGACTATTACTGACTGACCGTGAAAAATCGAACTACTCGCGGCACTATTATTGCAATCCTTGCTCCTACCGAAGCATACAGCATCGCTGTTGTAATAGACTCCGCTATCAGTCCATATTACACTCCGTTATCGGTCCTATCCGATACAGTTACGATACCAATTCGAGCGGCGCGCTGTCGAGCTGTATCTGCATACTAGACGATAAATAGATAGGTTGCTAGCAGCGAAGAAACGAACCCGGCGAGATAAAGCAAGCGGTCTTGACACAGAAACGGAATATATATCACGGGATGACAGTGCCGTAATTGCATAGAAAGCAAAAAGGACGAAAGCTATCGGCGAGGAAAGCAATTAATGCGGTCGCGCCAATGCAAACAGACTAACCCATAAAATAAACGCCTGGCCTGCCCAATGCGCATCGGCGAATCAAATCCATCGGCGATACATTGTGTTTAATTTCCTTAACACCGTAATCACGCTGCATTACCAAAGACGCATCGCTTGCCCGCAGATATCAATTACCGATAGCATAGTCGTCCTTTGAGATTTGGAAAAGGAGGAAAAAGGACAAGTTTGATAGGGAAGAATGGGACGAGTATCCGGCATGCGTGTGCGCGCCATAACGCATCTAACGGTAGCTAGCCGATTCTCCCGGGCAAATTAGTTTACACGCTGCAAACGTGTTCGGCAAATTAATACATCGGACGATCGTGTTCCTCTCTGTGCCACTCCTTCTTCAGCCCGTGCCGTTCCAATCAAACTGTCTGCGTTCCATCGGGGAAATACGAGGCAGGGAACGAAGGAAAGAAGGAAAGACGAGGCGAAGGATAGTATGGCAGGGAGAAATGCAAAGCGCAGACGAAGATGGAAACGAAGAGGTACGAAGCATTGGCAGCGGATAGAACGATAGAAAGGAAGACGTAGACTAGGAGGGTGGCAAAGACAGAGGTTCGAAACGAAGTAACAGACTTGCTCAGGATAGATAGATACGCGTATGCGATTGTGACGTACATATGACTATTTGCTTGGAAATATCTAAGAATAATTACGAAAAATTGTTTTATTTTATCACCGACGTGCGCGAGGAAGGAAGAGTATCAGCCGAAAGGTTCAGAGAAAGTAGCCTGAGGGAAAATCCTTGGAACGAAGCGGAGTAAAATATAGAAACAGAAAGATTAAAGGCAGCAACGGAATAAAGAAATGGAAAATAGGAGAGCGTAAAATGGAAATGAAAGAATGCAAGGGGCAAAGATAGGAGAGAAGCTATTTGCTGGCGCTCGAGGGGTCCATCGACGATTCGAAATGAATGGTTATTAAAAGACTCTGCCGATTGTAACTTTTCGCGTACTCGCCGCGCCTATCGGTACAAGTCTCCCTTACGCGTTCTTCCACCCCCGTGGAGCGAATTGATAGCGAGCTTGCGTACCGTGAATTTGACAGACGATTAAACATCGAAGACCTGTGGAGCCCGACGACGATGCTCTACCTTCTATTTAGGAACCAGCGAATCGACTCGCTCGAAATTGAACGTTTTGATGCCTCGTGGAATTTTTCCTCTCCCCCGCCCCTCTCCCTTTCTTTTATTTTCTTCCTCCGCCGCCAGTTTGCATGACAATGCGACGGGTTAGGATGCTCCGAGGGAAATCGTTGACGTACCCGTACACTGGCACGGGAGGTTTAGTTTGCTCGCGAGATTAGATCGGAAATGGACGATCGCTGAGTAGAATTTTCGCTTGTTATTCGTTCCGGGTGCACCATCGAGTACTGTGCGTTCGAGGAAAGGAGGCACTACATTGATCACAAACGGTGACGGATGATCTTTGTCTCTATTTTCTGCCAATGACACAGTCACTGCGTGTGATTATGGGATAGTCGGTGGAGTTAATCAGACGCGAGGATATGAACGCGTTGTGCCTTCCTTCCTCGAACGCGCTGTACTCGTGTCTCCGTGTAGCGACAATTTAGGGAAGGTAAAACGTCGAAGATGACCAGGAAGATTCTTCTTCGAGCGACTGAGGAAGAAAAGCGAGTAATAATTAGAGATTTTACAGAGTTTGAAATTTTGTTGCACGAAATCTACCTGCAACGAACAGGTTTCTGTTTACCACTCGTCAACGGTACAAATTACAAAAGGGGGAAAAAAGGACGAAGACGAAGAAGATGGAGGAGAAGAAGGAGCATTGTTAGCAGAACGTTGACCGATAACTGCTAATAAGCCTGCGCGTTCGGCCCGCGCTTATTATAATGACGGCGTCATAAAGAAATGCATAATAGAATTGTAAATGTATGGAAATGCTTTCCCGAGCTTTTGAACGGTCCGACGAGAGGACATGCATTTTTCTTCAATTGCATACTTACCTTTTGAATAGGTCGCGCGTCTGGTCTACATGCACACACCGTATCTTATGCGACCGGCCATTGTATGTGTATTAACACAATGCAGAATAAACTGAGCGACTGATTTTCTCCGTGGAGGCCAGCTTCAAAAGGATATGCAAACGATGCGAACGCTAACGTGCTTCCTTTCGACCAGAATCCGCGTTTGCATCGCTCAAAGGCACTTTGTCTATGGGGAATTTTTGCTCGAAAAATTTTCCCTTCGCGGATACGGATTTATGCCGCGTGTTAATACAAATTTCGTTCGAGTTCGAGTCGGAAAACCGGCCAATTTTTATATTCGCCGATACCTTAACCGAAAATATCGCAGATGATCGGGCAAAAATGAAATTAAACAACCGTAAACGTAACTCGTCCCACGGGTGTCGATGTAAAATATACTTCTAACCTGCGACCGATAAGCATCGCATCCTTCTAACCCCACTCTTTCTCACCTGTCCGCCCAGACGAATTTTCCACCACTCGTGCGTGTATGTACCCGCACACACTCTCGCGGAGAGATACATGGACGCGATAAAAAGCCATCCTACAATTTCTCCAGCACGCTCGATCAATGACTCGACACGCGAGATTCAGCGTTAATCGGCACTTCCTCGAAATCGATTACCATCGAGCCGGCATAGCTCGCGCGTACACCCTCGCGGAACGAGGTGGAAGAAAAGGAAGAAACGGGACTGCTATGGGGCCGATCTAACGCGGTCGGGGTGTTCGGCATTTGAAGCGTTCCGTTTAATTAGCGGCCGTGCGTTTTCTCGCAGCTCGTAAACGGGCCGAGAGGCATGGCGGAGGGGAGGGATGAAAAAATTTCAGGCCATTTCACAGTAATTAAAAATGTTGTAATAAAGGCAGGGAGGTTCCTTTAATTCGTAACGGCTTATATTTATAGCGTCTTGCGACTAATAATACGCCCTCCCTCGTCGCGGCGCACAACAGGTTACCCGGGGATGGCCACGCCTCGAGATTCTATAGTTACGCGCTTAATTACCCATCCTGATATACGACGCCGATCGAGAGCGTTTATTAATTGCGCTTCAACTTATTCTTCTTCTTCTGCCACGATATCACCGGGCCCTCTAATGAAATCTCGCCGGCGAGGCTATGGCCAACTTCACGCTGCATCTGCAACCTTGTTGCCTTGTAAGCGGAAACAATGTTTCCGTCCATCGTCTCACGGTGGCGCTGGTGTGCATGGACAGTGACAACACACGACAGTTTAAAAGTCTGACAATGCGATTTTATACTTATTCTAATTTCTAGAATCTCGAGTAATCGTTGTGGTATAGGATAGAATTATTTTCGAAAAGTGTTATATATACAGGTAACCCTCCTACAATACGGTATCCTATAACACGGTTCGTGAATTGCGGGAACCCTCCTATAACACGTGTTAGAAGAAGATACGATCCTCTTCAGTTGAAATAGAAAACGTGCGTGAATCGTTAGAAAATGAAATTGGTGGCATATTAGAATTTGCTAAATCAATCAGAGGTGCAGGTTTTGTGAACATGGCTATCGAGGACGTTCAAGATTTATTAGCGGAGGAAGAAGTTGACGAAGCGGGTTTAATGGAAATGGCATCTGAAGCTGTAAATCAAATTGATTCTAAGGCCACTGGCACTGGTGAAGATTGCGCAGTTAATAATTTAACATTAAAAAAAATTACAAGAAGGCCTAAGCTTAGTTGAAAATCTCGAGTCATTTTTCTCGAATGCAGACCTTTTCTCTGAAAGAAGTCGAAAATTCAAAAGGGAGCTGCAAAACTGTTTAGCTCCGTACCGAGAAATTTGCAACGACCTGCTAAGAATCAGCAAGCAAAGTGAAATTACAGTTTTTTTTTTAAAAGGAGAGAAGATTTAAGAACTTTAAATGAAGAAAAAAAGTTCTGAAAGTGATGACGAAGAAATTTATTAAATTAAAGTTGCGTTAAATTAAAATAATATTTTTGTTTTGTGTTGTACATAAATTTATATTTTTAATCAAAATTAAGTTGTTTATGTAGAATTAAAACAAAAATTTGTTTTTAGTAAGTTTTCGGAACGTAACCCCTCTTTTTGTACTAGCTTTGGGTCTCATACAACACGGCATTAACCTATCTACCGTGTTATAGGAGGGTTACCTGTATATCTAATTATTACTTTTCTTTTCGATATTTCGTAGTAAAGATATATTCGTAGTAAAAATCGTAATTGCGGGAAAATTCGAGTGTTTGTCAACGGCTTCGAGATTTTATTAACGGAAGGAAACATGGATGACACCGAGATCGTATCGTAATAACGGCATAATTTGATGATAATTTTTAGAAATCTCAAATACGAGGTCTACGAGCTTTTTAAGTGACCGAGTATCGTGTTATATATTGAGGAAAATAGGTTCGCTCTGCAAGATTATCTCCTTGGAAGGAATGAAAATGGATAGCCACTGCTTGCTTCCGCTTAATAATTAGTTACGAGACATAAATTCGCACGTGTGTCTGGCTGCACGGGAAGAATACGAATAATCCAAAGCATCGGTGGAAAAAGAGATACGACCGCGATATAAATTCCACTTTAGGTCCAGATACGTATACGTTTCGGATAGAAGCAGTTATTCATAAGCAATGGAGCATAAATAATACAGTAGGCTACTGCGCTCCTGAAACATTGAAAGTCTTGTAAATATTGCATCGGTTCAAGGGGGAATCTGCATACTTGTTACCTCCCTTTCCTGGAATCCTCCTTTTACACCCGCGTTTCCCAAAATTCCATTACGTGCTACCGCTAAAAGGAAAGAGAAGGAAAATGAGAAAAGGTATAAAAAAATATACTCATTTCGAATCCTTTCGTCTCACGAATATGAAATTACATCGCATATTTTCCCACTCAAATCCAAATCGTGATTTTCCGTTTGCATTGCACCAACTCCGAGTACTCTGCATATGAAAGCGATCAATCCTGAATTCGCGGTTGTACGCGAAAAATGCAGGAATTAAAATCGAAATTCGCATTGGCGAACCGGCGAACAGCTGTCGCAATCGGTTTTAATTTATTTCATACACCGTTCGCGTTCGATTGTGTCACCGTCTCTCCGCCGATGCGAATTTTCCATCGATTTTTGTCCGCGTGCTATTACGCAACCGCGATATTACATCGGAAGTGGTGTAACCGCCCCGTGGTTGGCAAGAGTAACGAGAGATATTTAGCACATAATGTTACGGGATCTCATGAATTACAAGTGCCGCGTATTCGTTACGGATATCTCGGAAACATTGCTCTCTGGGTTCACAAAGGAACGCATATGGCGTGTTCGCGGTTATAAATTTCGCGTCTTGAGCCGCGCTATCATTTCAAAATGGAGGCAACGTCGTAAATAATGACACGCGACTTCAAAACCGCTCGTCCCGTGTTCAAAAATAGGCAAATAAAAATGGGCACTCTGTCTCTCGCGCATCGACGGACGACATATTGTTGGATTATTTAATATCTCTCGTAGGTTCAAGGTTAAAAAGCACAATGCAGGCATATTCAATGAGATAGAAATTTTAGTTAGGAATAGGAAAAATGGATTATAATTATAGAGCGAATGTGTCTGGAACCATGGAAAAAATAAAGTTCGACCCGTTTCGAAAGATTGACACGCAACCGACTGTCAGTGTCGTATCAGTGCAGGCGTATTCAGTGAGATAGTAATTTTAGTTAATACTAGGAATAATGAATTATAATAATACAGTGAACGTGTCTGGGATCATGGAAAAGATAAAGTTCGACGCGTTTCGAAAGATTGACACGCAACCGACTGTCAATAGTCAAAAAAGAATAAACGATTGGCCCGTTGCAGCTGTCAACTGTTTATATCAGTTTTATGCCAGGGCTCCAAACGTCGGAGACGCTTCAAGAGAAATTGACAACGTACATCGTTGTCTTTCAACAATATCATTTCCAAAAGTCTTCGTATCAGGGGTAACCTGTAAAAATTCGTCGTACACCGAGTTGGAATTTTCTGGCTTATCCTCAGCTTCTTGCCGAACCTACGAAAAGGTCACTTGTAGATTTGACATCCCCCTTCGGCAAAATTCGCCATTTCTTTCAAACGATGAATTTTCCAGGAATATCGAATTATACGAATTACACGATTGTTTATTTTTATATTTATCCTATTTCGGAGTAACCGCGATCGAACGTGCCGGGTGGAATAATAACGAATAAATAATTCTGCACGTGCGATTTCTACGTATGTACGAGATATATTTAATATCTTAATTTTTCCAATTTTTAATACATCGAATTTCCAATCTTCCCCATCGAGACGTTACGACGTACATTCTCTGTTTAAACCCCGCACCGAGAAAATAAACGAGAGAAGATGTCGGAGAAAACGAAATTTGCTTTGGATCGTAAGGAAATTTATATAGAAAGAGATTTCTATTAGAACTGGTCCGTATCGATTTCCAAAGAGCGTTTAAACCGTGGCACGGTGAACGATAACGCGAAGGGACATTAATCAGATGGAGAAATGTCATTAGGCGGAGCGGTGTTCGCGCGGCAATCTTGTAAAACATTATTCTAACTAAACTGTCATAAACGGGAGGAAATGAAAAGAGCTGCTTAATAGCTTATGTATGCAAATGCGGGGCAGCAGATTGCGCGGAGTGCTCTCTCGAGTGAGAGAAATAGCCTAGTGGCCGTGGAAAGCGGTCGAAAGGGTGACTCTCGTCACCCTTCTCACCACTGCTCCTCGAGTTTCCGATGACGAGACTCCTGCCATCCTTGGCTCCTGCATTCCGTTTCGAATCCGCCTCGAATACCGCGAGAGAAGCGTTCTCGATTAATCGGTAATTTAACAATTTTGAAAAACAGCCAACGCTATATCAAATTATCACGATGTGCCACAGTTCTTCCTTCAACCAGATTATTCCTAAATTAATCGAAATCAAATTTTTCCTTCTATATAAATCGGTGTCTTCTTAATAGAGAATATATGATTTCTCAAAGAATTTTACGCAAAGAATTTTTCAAGACCTCAAATTTGCACAAATTCTTCGCGTATCTTTAGAAATTGAAACATTCGGGAGTGCGGAGATATTGCGAGGAGGGGGACGCAGAGGGCACCGATGTCTAAAAAGAAGCAAGAAGCGAAAGAAAGATTACTCGCGTACCGGTTAAAGGAAAAATCAAATTATGCTGCTGTCTAGATCGATTACGTGCTGAGATTATGTTTCCTCGTAGATTAATTGCATATCAATCGGCTGTTATACCTGTACCGCGTGATTCAAGTTCGTTTTCCCCTGCGGGTTTTCACTTCGATTTAAAATCGCCGGAAAAACCGGTGGAAGTTTCGCGGAAGTTTTCCAGCTCGCCGTTAATGGTCGGAAAAGGCGGTTGGTTTGGAAATTAATTGGCATAAAAACTGACCGATGTTGCTCGGAGATAATATCGAGGTAAAACGATGAACGGAATAAGAGTCTCCTGACATGTTTGTAACATTAACATTAATACCGCGTGACGTTGAATAATGATCCGCGAAAGATATGTAAATCCCGAACACGTTTCTAAGATATTCACACCGTGTCTCTCGTTTTAATGAACGGACCGGAGATCCTGTTAATAATGCAAAGTTTACATTTGTCGCGTTGACTATCAGCATTCATTGACTAGCGCTGCAGCGCGGACGAGCGCGGCGGACGATAAATCACGAGGAGATAAGAGGACTTCTAGCATTGACTAATTACCGGTCGATAAATTCCGACAAACCTAACACCGTTCCTCGATAAGATTTCGCACGCTCGTAACAATTTCGCCGCGACGGGAATACAAAATTTCCGCTTCTCGTCAAACTTGTGCCAAATTCGCGGTTCTTCCAACCGAGCCACGAGAGATTCTCCCAACGCGTCGATAATCGCGAAGCAGCGCCGATCGTCGATAATCTCACGGGGGTATCGACGTGGATTTTCCAGCGGCTACGAAAATCAAGGTCCGCCGATAAGTTCCGGTACAAGCAGACATTTCTTTTCCTTTTACGTCGGTTTCGATTACTAATTACAAAGGCGACGGGGGAAGCTCGTTGCTCTCCTCGCGATGAATATTCATGCGGCTATCATAGCCTTCTAAAATTGTCGTTGCCGGGTTTACGCGCGATCCTTATCCGTGAAATTCATTATAATACTCGCTCGCGGCGCAGAATTTTTCCTCGGCGGTTCGTTCCACCTTACCCCGGGAAAAGATAGATGACCATTAAGACGAATAAGGTTAATAAGCGGAGTAAAGGGGGAAGGAAAAAGAATGAGAGGAAGAAAAGAGGAAAAAATCGAGAGGGATTTTCAGCCGACCGTTTTAGGCCACGCACGATAATTATGCAAATCGGGATGCAACGAGCGGCGTACAATGTTAAAAACGCCAATTTCGTTAATACGACCACGACCGAGACGTCCGAGTGTTCGTTTTTTCGGGAAAGCTCGTCCAACCTTCGCCGTGGAAACGGTTATTTGCGGTAATGATTAACATTATTATAAATATGTCGCCGGATAGAGGCACAGCGGTGTTGTAAATTGGAAACGGGGGAAAACGCGGATTTTAATGCGCATTAATCACGAGGCCGAGGGTCCGCGAGCGACGACGGGAAAGAAAGGCAAAGATCGGGTTCGATACTTAAAGGCGCGTTTCTAAAAAGTCGCAAGAATAAATGTTTAAAATTAAATGTCGCGGAAACGCGTTTAAGTCGCGTGGGGCCCTGCGACGAATAATTGACACGTTCGTGAGGAACCATTTTCAGGGAAAGACGGGAAAGTTTATTTGGGGAAAAAGAAATGGCCGATAACGTATAACTCGTGCGGCGGCTGTTAGGTATTAAATGAACGTATGAAAAATACACGGGAAAGGTAGGGAAAAAATAGAATCGAGGAAAAACACGGATTTTAATGCTCTAATCACTAGGCCAAAAGTTCGCGAGCGACGACATGGGAAGAAAGGTAAAGATCCGGTTCGATACTTAAAGGCGCGTTTCTAAAAATCGCAAGAATAAATGTTTAAAATTTAAGATGGCGGAAACGCGTTCAACTCTTTGACTGCCACGCCGAAATCACATGTTTCCCTCAGGACGACACGGGAGTGCACCGCTAGATGTAAGATTTAAATATTTTCTCGTTTTAATAAAAATTTTTAATAACAGCACAACATAAATTATAACTAAATCTCGTAAAATAAATTCGCTTCTAACTGCGATATAATCTCTCGAGGACTCTCTCACATGCAACGTCTATATATAATGACTGTCATTCAGCTATTGATTGTTTTTTCCCGACTCTCTGTCATACTCGTTACACACACATCCTTCCACGCAAATATTCCGCACACTCACACCACAGTTGAATGGGGCACTTTTTATTTCAAAGTATCTGCTAATTAGCGGTTATGTTCAAAATGCACTAACTGTCAATTTTCATTCAATATTGTAGGATTTTTGGCTAAATTAATCCTTATGCAGACAGAGATCTGCGCGTCTGATAAACAATAACTCTCTTTTTGTAACAAAACTGGTTTTATTTAACTAAAATATTACACGCGATACACATTCAGCCTTCTGCCTACTCTCAACTCCACTCTTCTTAATTCTTCTCAATTCCTCTCAATTCTCAACTCTATTCTATTCTGCCCGCCTCGTGCCCCTGCATCCTTACTTAACACTAGGTTTACGGACGCTATCTGTACACCTATTTCTAAGCACACCTGACAAATTGACAGATAAAGGAAACCACGTGCCTTTTTCCTTAACGATTAGTTTAATTTAAAAACAATTATATATTATATTAACCCTTTGCACTCGACGACTTTTTCGTTACAGAAAAATAGTAATTCGAAGACTTTCTGTTATAGAGTCGACGAAATTTTTCAAATGGTAAATGAGAAATCATATGCAAATTAACACGTAGAATTATTTTTCTTCCACATTCCACACATCGTTAGGTAATTTTATATTTCATATATTAATTAACGTCGATCTTTAGAATTTGAACAGTTTTGATATAAGTTGACTAAATCTGTTACCATCGTATAATTGGAACAACCTTTCCGTCAAATTCACGGGTTCCGTAAATCTGGCGTTAAAGCCAAATCTATCTCTTTCCATACATATGCTTCTCTTCTCAACCACTCGACATACATTCCGACAAAAAGATTTGGCGCTACCGTTTCTTCTTTCGCGTTGGGCCCGATGCCACCGTTCACTATCCCTCGCTTTTCGAGAAGCCGCCCAAACGTTTCCATGCGCACCCTTAGAAGTAGGACCACACACTCATTCGCCTCGCTACCATTCTTAATACATTGTTAGTGTCGTTCGCCGCTCGCCATCCTACAATATTGTTCAATGTAGTAGTTCAAGTAGTTCAAACGCTCGGATCGCCAATGACCACCGTAGCGTCACAGGAGAAACCGTGGCCGGTCATATGTGACCAACGTGGCAATGAAAGTGCTAAAAGTGTCTCACCTTTTTGGTGCATCGTAATGCATGGTGGGACATTTTTAGTCCCGTCTAGAAATATTTCAATAGCTGCCTGCGCACAAGTTTATATTTCGTCTTATTTACGTAAAGCACTTGGTAATACCTTCGACAAATGTTACAAATTTATTCGCTTGTGTCGGTGACATTTAACGTGCACGAATAAATATTTCAAATTAAATATCGCGGAAACGCGTTTAAGTCGCGTGGGCCTTTGCGACGAATAATTGATTCGTTCGTGAGAAACAATTTTCGTGAAAGACGAGAAAGTTGATTTGGGAAAAAAGAAATGGCCGATTATAGGACGCCTAATCTTAATCAAAATTAATCGCGAGGGAGGACGGGGAAGAAAGGCAAAGATCGCGTTTGATATTTACAGGCGCGTTTTTAAGAAATCGCGCGAATAAATGTTTAAAATTAAATATCGCGGAAACGCGTTAAAGTCGCGTGGGGCTTTGCGACGAATAATTGATTCGTTCGTGAGAAACAATTTTCGTGAAAGACGAGAAAGTTGATTTGGGAAAAAAGAAATGGCCGATTATAGGACCCGTAACCTGGAATAATTCCGTATAACGTATAATTCGTGCGGCGGCTGTTAGGTATTAAATAAACGTATGAAAAATACAAGGAAAAGAGGTAGGGAAGAAAAAGAATCGGGGGAATTAAAATATTCCACGAGCTTAAAAGAAGGATCGAGTTAATCGTTTTTACGCGCTTGCAATATGTTAATCGTACAAGTACAGTTGCTTATCTTCGGGCTTCAATCTGCACGTTTCCGCAAAAGCGAATGGATAATAATTGGTGCCTGGTCCCGCGGATTGTATCGCTATTATTGCGACATGCTCGAAACTCGAGAAGCATAATTAAACTAGGGTCGAGTCCCTCGCTGTACGCCTAAGGAGAATCGCTCCTCAATCCGGCTCCTTGATCCAATTAACGCGACGGAATTATCCCCGGGTTCGTGGCTGTTGGCCCAGGTACCGTCTCTCGCCAGCGGCTTCGGCTTCGTCTTAAACAATTTCATTTGCATAGCAAATAATCAAACAATTTGCTTTGACATTTAAATTAGCGAAAGAAACGCGGCGGGCGCACGCGAAACGTCGCGGACCTGTCTCTAATTTCCCAAGACGTCAACTAACCGAACGTAATTTCTCATTTGCATGTTACTCCTTTTCGCCGATACCCCGCTCGAATCGGTTAAAAGGAACGATAAAAAGGAAATCGTTATTCAATTTTGCATTTAAGAGTACGCGCTCGAAGCGCTGCATGGCGCACGTTCAAGATGTCCCGATAGTCTCAGGCTCGGTCCAGAGATGCTAGAAATCGTAAAAGCTTATAAACAGGGGTTCCCAGATTCGCGAGACCCGATAGAAAGGATGCCAGATTTGTAGAGCGCGATAGAGAAGGTCCTAAACCCGTGGACTCGATACGAAGAGCAGCAGACTAGCGTGCCCTCCATCGTGGTTCGTTCCGGTGACTTGAAATTCCATCACCTTGACGGCAGAGTCACGAATCTTGGACTCTTCCGACTGGACGAGATAGCACTCTCTCGGACAGCAGGAAATCCATCTTTCCGAACTGGGCACGAAACTCGGTTAGAAACATAGGGTCATCTCGTGGATGAGAAAATTTCAGATGTCTCGACTATAGGGTAGTTGATCTAACTTTTGACTTTGCTTTCCTAGTGATCTCTATCGAGGTTTCATTCAACCTCGCGAAGAAGTGGAAGAAGTCACAGTCTTCGATCTAAAGACGATCTAAAGACCCTAGGCTAGGCACCGCAATCACGTAGCCCGATTTCTGCATACAAACTACCCAAAGACTGGCCAATTATCCGACCCAAATACTTACACTCGAGCCCATGCGAGAAGGCAAGCCGTGGAATTGAAGTTGAATTTCATCCAGCGAAATTTCGATACAATTGAATGCTGATCCGCGGCCATAGTGGCCCATTCTTATGTATGAAATCCACGTGCAGCACGTAGACGAAGAGGCTTCTGGGATGACGCGACGCGACGTTGCCCGCCATCATATATAGATATTATTGTTATTGCATCGTGTAAGCGTGTGGTGTGCGCGACTGGGGTGGCCGTGTGTGCCCTTTGGGGGGATGGACGCGTGCTTTTCGACGCAGGGTCGAACGCGGCCAGCGACTTAGCTCGGGGGTGGAACACGGTGTCATTATGCAAAGGAGATGGTCAGTTTTGTGATCCGGGGATCCGGTGGTCGTCGCATTCTAGACATCCTGCGGAATTGTTTCTGCAAGATTGTCCGCGAGAACCGCTGGAATCGCTTCTGGCCAAAGTCTGACGGATGTTCCGCTATATTGAAAGAAATATCTCACGTGAACTATCCGGATGGCCGTAATGGACTCTTGGCCTCGTGGAGCCTAGCTTGGTCGGATTGATACGTTTCGAGGGACAATGTACCGTGAGAAGGGACACGGAGATTTCTCCATCCTATTTCCGTGTGGATTCTTTCTACGGGGGCAATTTTTAATCCCGTTCTTCGGAGTGGCTTCGAAACTCGCCACGTTTAAACTATAACTCGACACTAAACGTAGCAAGCGGGGTCAAATGACCCTTTTCGAAATTTACTTTATAATCGTACATTTACCGTTATTTCTTTCACTCGCTTCACTTTCTTAATTTATTTTCTATCGAGAAAAATTATTTCCATACCCCGTGTACCACGAGGGGTCATTTGACCTCGGTTTCGACTTGGATAAGAACGTATCGGAAGATTATACGATGGAAGAAAAATATATCTCAAGCTGGACTTCCGATAATCCGTTACTATACAACCTCGCGTCATCTCGCGATAAGAAGCGAAGCTAACCCGAGACCCATCGAACGAATTCTAACCCAACGCGGACATCTCGGCACGGAGCGTGAAGGAAGCACCTTAAACAACGCCGTTAAACGTGCCGCGTGCACAAACGCATACGCTCGAGCCTCCATCGAGCGGATTTAGCGGCTTAGCCAAAGCACCGATAGAGGAACGGCAGCGTGGACTTAGCGCGAGTCGTAAAAGGTCTGGGCGATGATCGACACGCACACACCGCGATCCAACGATCGAAGGCACACGAGGAAAACACATACCGGTATCGAGTCGTACCTAACGTATGGATGAATCATTTATCGGGACCATAACCCGGGACGGCCGGCGAACCGGTCAGTTTTATGCGGCCGCAGTAGAATTTGATCAAAGTTCGTTTTGCGGCCACTCGGGGAGCAATAAGAGGCCGGCTCACCCCTAAAACTACGGCCCCGAAGGTCTCGTACTTTCTGCCCAGCGACGAATCAGCCCTGTCTCCCTTTGAATCCCATTCCTGCCACAGAACGACGGACCCAACCGCCACGATCGCGTCATAATTACTCCAGCGCCCTTTCTACTTCCAGCACCAAACTTCCCGGCTTCTATCGGAAAGCCAACAGGTCGAGATCGTTTAGAGCTGGGGCAAGTCTTTCGGAAAGTTGTTTCGAGGGCTAGGGAAAGGGTTCTCTGGTGAATCTTGGGGTTCGCCAGCAGGCTGTAGGAGAATGGTACTCGGTGGTCTCTAGAAATGCAAAATGGGGTGGAAATTAGTCTCGGTGATGATTCCGGCTTTTTATTATCATGCTTGTCATGGTTATCGCAGTGATCTCTTCTCTCGTTCAAGATGGAAACTTGTTCTGATAAGGAATTAAATACTAAAATAAATTCTACATCCTAGCGATGCGGGGATGATCCCTTCCCGTGTGTTTTGTCTCTTGTCTCCCGTTTTCCGAAGACGTCTTTGACCTGCGTGGCCCTAAGCAGACAGACCAGTTCTAACCGTTCGCCCGTTTAACCCTCATCTAGCTTTTCATACGCGATTCTCTCTAGGTTGTAACTGGCTTCGGTAAATATACGAAAAATTTCCGTCTCCTCGTCTCCCACCTGACGTACGGCCGCAACGATAAAGTACTGTTGCCACGTGAGAGGTGACTTGCAACCGATAAGGGTTAATAAACATCTATACAGTTTTGTCACCGTTTCCAATGGCTACTATCTCTTTGCATTATACCCCCTTAACAAAGCTTCTGACTACTATAGGGGAACTAATCGAGATTCCACGCAACTAGAGCAAGTCTTCGGAAAGTTACTTTAACCTTCTCACTCCTGAGCCACGAAGAGAGTAACAAACGCCCTGCCCTGAATTAATTCGACAAATTTTATTTTTACTTAAATCTAATAAAAACTTTCTAGAAATTTTCTAATCTCCAACAGCTTTGAAATCTATGGACGTTGTATCACGTCTGCAGGAGTGAAAGGGTCAAGGGCTTTAAGCGAAGGTTCCGAGCAGAATCTTGAAGATCGCGGAATTGCGAAGGAATTGCTGACGCGTCTTTGAGAGAACAGAATGGAGAACAGGTAGAAATCTGTAATACCTATGACTCGACGAATCGACGAATTTTGGAGGAACTTGTATAACATGTCCAATATGTCGGAATTGGAAATAGACTGGAAATTAATGAGATTCGAGTCTCGATACTTGAGACCCGATTTTGAAACCGAATCGTATTTACATTTGGCGAAGAAGCGTGGTTCAAAGTAGATAAAAGTTAGGAAACTTTCCTAAAATATATATCGTACCTGGAATATGATAAAGCTACAGAGGACGTTGAGGAAACAGACGAAACTTTCTCGGACAGTCCTCGAGCGCGATAAAATACGCGCAGTGCTGTCCGAAAATTAATAAAATTCGATCGACAAAGTTTTTTAAGGAAATTTCAGATAAACAACGGACCCTGAAAAAAAGTTTCGAGATATCGTATATACGAGGATCGGGCGAGATCGGTTGCAAAATTGACAAAGTTCTTTCGAAGGGTTCTCTCGGTGAAAAGAGAAAGAAAAACCTTGGGGAAAGTTTCGGAGCAACTTTCGCGACTTAATATTCCTCCTGCATTTTCGTGAATTTTCTCGAAATATTGCCCTCTGCCCCTTTTCCTCGCGTTTTTCTAAAATTTACACCGACGAAGCAGGTCACAATGGCGGAACGCGTTTGCCTTCTTGTTCGTAGGCGAGTCATAAAAGATTCACTGCATGTATCGTACGAGAAGGTGGTCGTAAACCGGGGCCGTGGACGATTCCTTAATTTGTTTACACTGCAAGTAAGTCGATGGGCGAGGGGGTTGATCCTGGTCCCTCGGAAGCATCGTTCGGCGCCCCGGGGCCAGGCATATGCGACGTAAAAGCGCGATAAAAAACTTCCTTGCTCGTAACTCGAGCTTATATTCATTCTTCCTCCGCTTCCTTTGTTCCGATCCTCATATCCGAACGGGCTAACTTTTTTCGGCCATATTCAATACGAACGGAACGATTTTTATTAAAAAATTTTTCACAGCTGGATCAACGGAAGTATAATTTCGCAGTTATTACGTCCCTGCTGTAATAAACATCTGCCAGGATATCTTATTAAATATCTTTCGAATACTCCAGGTCTCCTATTAAATATTCTATCATTTCCTGGCTCAATATCAAAGTGTCGGTATATATTAACCTTCCACTTCTGAGTTACGAAGAGAGTAGCAAACGCCCTGTCCTGAATTAATTTAACAAATTTTATTTTCGTTTAAATCTAACAAAAACTTAATCGAAATACAATATCACGCGTTATAAGGTTAGTCGAGGTGATAAAGATGAATTACAGAAGTGGCTAAATATTTGATTTGCAAAGCCTGGCAGCAGACGAAAAATTTCGGTCCAAGGGAGCGTGCGCCACGTGCACACAGACATGAAATACATAGTCTCGCAATTTTTTTCACAGAGGGCAAAATAATGGAGGAATTGTATCGAAAAAGATTTCTTCCTTAAAGAGATGGCAGGACACGTCGGAACAGTTGGATCGCCAATTCTTCGGAAAGAATTTTCTAAGCTCTAACAACTTTCAAATCCATGGACGTTGTGCCACGTCCGCTGTCGTACAACATCTGCAGGAGTGATAGGATTAAACGGGTTGCAAGTTTTTAAATTTAAATTTACTCGCACGGAAGTTACTGGAAGTCTTCGACAACCACCCCCCGGCAGTGCACAGTAATGAACCAATTTCCGCGGAATACCTAATTGCCCCGCGTACAGAAGAAACGGAGAAAAGAGTCACATAGACGCGTTCCGAGAACGATTTCGAACAATTAGCTGATTTTCCCAGCGACCTGGGGAATCGTTCATCAAACTATCGCGTTTCGCGGAAACGGCGGGAAAAATGCTGTCCGGCAATTACCAGTGTACGATGCACCGCGCACCTAGCTCGCGGAAAAAGGCCAGACTCGCAGGTGGTACCGAATTAAAAATGCAACTCGAACGCAGGATCAGCTTCTCTCTTTTTCACGCGCGCGCGCGCAATCATCCGCGCGATTGAATTATTGAGAGATTGCGCGGCCACGTGTAATTACGATGCGAAAAGTGATTCCTGGCCGGGTGAACAAGTGCGTCCGAGATAAATGAAGTCAAAGAGCGCGGGGAAAGAAAGGCGTGCGAGGAGAGTGTTTCTCTCGAGACGTGTTCAAGGGAGAAAGATAGATCGCGCGAGGAGAAGGATGGCGAGGAAGAAGAAGAAGTAGAAGTAGAAGAGGAGGAGGAAGAAGAAGAAGAAGAAGAAGAAGAAGAAGAAGAAGCCGATGCTGTCCGTTCCGTACAAACTCATAAATCTCGGTGCAAATAATTGCCTGGCTTCGTTCCGCGAGAGTCAGATCGGTGGTGTTGATTTAGCGGTGTTCAGAGGTCATGCGTTCTCGGCCACGATACGCCAATGTGTTTGCCTGATCGGCCAGCCACGAAGCCATTACCCTCGTGAGCGAATCGTTTCTGCGGATGTAGCGTAGCTTTGCTCGTATGCAAATTGTTCGTGACAAATTGCTCGTGGAACCGTTGCGACCGCGGCTTTCGGCTCGGATTCCGGATGGGGTGGATTTCGCGTCCAAGGCTGTTGCAAGGTTCTCCATGACGGTGAAGACGTTTCGCAAACTCTTACGCGCAGATGCACGGGCTTTCTTTTTGCGCTATGGAAAATTATCTCTCGAAAGAATATTCTTTCGCGCAGTGATCTTCGAAATTGTGGAACTGGATGCGAGAGATCTGGAGCAGAGGTATGAAATAAGGGATAAAAATTAGGCTGTTTTCTTTGTTCCATTTGCGTGTAATACGGTGACCATACTTTTGACAAATTGCGCCGCTATAATGGTAATCTCTATTGCAGAAAATTGGAGGATGAAAATTCTTGACTATTTCTTCCCTATGATCCGACTGAAACGACACAACCGTATCTTCTTTTGTATTTTTGAAATATCACAAAATATCATTTTGAAATACGTTTAAAAGGGTGGATTGTTCTAGGAAGATGAAAAAATTGGCAAAAGTGGAGGCAGAAGGAGGGAATGATATTCGTGGATATGCACGGTGGCAAAGGTCACGGTCGAGGGTGGAAGGTAAAAATTTCGCGCCATTCCAGCGGTGAAACGGGCATGCGTCTTCTATGAAATACGATTTCTGAATTTCGCTCGATGGTTTCCGAGAAGCGGTAGCGACAAAGACAACGGGCTCACCACTTTCTTCCCCGAGCAAAGTTTCCGAGCCACTGATGGACACTTCTGCGGCGTTCTAAGAAACGCTGTCGGTCCGGTAAGCGCACTGTCCTCGGTCAGGGACAAAAAGATACGCGAGCCTGTTCGTGAAAGTAGAGATGGCATCGAACCAGACCGAGATTCGCGAAATTTTCGTTAATTTCTTCCCGCAAATTATTATTTTTCCGAAAACGCTCGAAAATATATATACATTTGTAAAATTTCGCTAATTAACTTGGCTGTCAATTTACAGCGTATTGGTTATTTTTCAAATAAAATACGGACTGAAAAATGAAGATAGCTCGATAATTACTCGACGTGGAATGACATGGAATATATTTTCGTAACGTTTAAATCTCCTTCGCGTTGTAAGGGCAATTTGCAAATTGCACCGTGCGGCATTAAATATAATCGCGAGGGCATAAAGTGTGTTTGCAACTTTGTTATTAATGGTTGGGCTAATTAAAATCAGCCGTGGTTATGTAATTATTAATACTAAAGCGACTTCGTATATCGTGGTTCATGCTCCAAGGGGCGGTTTAATGCGTATTATA
Source organism: Eufriesea mexicana (assembly GCF_001483705.2). Taxonomy (NCBI): domain Eukaryota; kingdom Metazoa; phylum Arthropoda; class Insecta; order Hymenoptera; family Apidae; genus Eufriesea; species Eufriesea mexicana. The sequence continues at coordinate 582,463 of NW_016908641.1, read as the reverse complement.
GCAACTTCTATCGCAGATGAAACGTTGTAACAACGTTAACGTTAATCAAAGAGTTAAGCCTAAATTAGCGGTTTTACCGATGCCGGTGTTAATTCATTCGCTCTTAATATCCGGTTTTAGACAACATTATAGTCTAAAGAAAGACCAAATCGCTGCAAAGAAATGGACAGTTCATTACCCAGCAGCCATAGACGTTAATGACTCCGTCTCGTCGGTTCAACCTCAACTCGATCAATTTTCTCTTATAATCATAATTACTACACCATAATTTGCGGATTTCATGCACTGTCTACGTCTTCTATTTGATAAATTGCAAATCAGGATTCTTGGGAAAGTCGAGACTCCGTACGACATAATTCCTGCGCCATTAAACGTCGTTCCTCGCGTATTTCACTTTATTTTCCTTTCTCCCTTAGTCGGTACATTGAAATTTTTAAATTCAATTCAATTCGAACAGCTGCGCGAATTATTTGAATAAACGTCGTTGCGAAATTTGATACTTTTCGGGATAAAAATTTCGCACAGCGATAAAACGAATATCGATGAACTACCCCAGTCAAGGGGTAGTAAGAATCGGTGTTAAACGAGCAAATATCGCAGCGAAAATTCGCTAATTCGGGTTTTAATTAACGACCACGCGCGATTGTTCGTTCCCAGCCAGGAGTCGTTCGTCGAACACCGCGCCGACAAGTTCAATATTTGTAATGCTCGACCGTGCTTCGCACACATGTCGCTAAAATGGGTGAGGGTATTACGTGTCCTCGTGGCGTTAGGGTACCTGAGAATCCGCTGTACCTCGTAATCGTAGCCAGAACAAGAACCCCGGTTCGTTTCATTGGAAACTAAATTTCCATTCGACATCTAGAAAATGCAGCCTAAAAATCCCAAGTGCGAATTACGCTTTTATTATTCCCCTTTCTATTGTTATTATAACCTCTTAAATTCCACGGTTATTCGATTTTTCCAATTAATTTCGGATATTTCGATCTACGTATTTTCTTTGTACCTTGGAGGATGAGGATTCCAAGATGTCTCGTGAATGGTCGTCGAATTTCAAGGTTGCAATGTACATAGGTGAACGCGATGACAATAAGAATTTCAATCCTATTTGCTCCTTTCCTTCCTTTGTCACGCACATATTTTGCCCACTTGGTTTGTCCCTGAGGGAGCATCTCGTGCTATGTTTACCTTCAGGCGACATTGCTGCCTGGAGACTCGGCGTAAAGTGAAATGCAGCCTCGTCTCGGAGTGCAATGGAAAATTTAACGAAGCGTGATGGCTCATATCGAGCCTTCAATTTCTTATCCGCCAGGGTAGCTCCTCCATTTTTAGGTGTACCATCTATCCGAAGGAAAGCATGGAAGATTCTCGGGCAAGGGAAAACCGAGGAGCAGAGATAAATAGAAGGTTCAAAGCGCCCAGTAATTAATCAATCATAAGCTTGTGGCGAAAGTAATTAACATTTAAATGGCCGGTTAATGCACTATAATTTTTCTAGCTTTTCCAGTTCCTCGATCTTAATTAACGATTTCTCGAAATGAGCTAAGAAGTCGATTAAAGTTAATCGAATTTGCGCGATACGATGCTTCCGACGTGGTGCAGCGTGGAAATTGAATGAAAAATTTCGGAATTTAAATTAATTCCGATTTTTTCACTCGACTTTTCATTCGATTTTAATCGCTCCGGAGGAAGTCCCATTTTCTTGTCTTATTTATTGCTAAACGTTTGCATGAAATCGATAGCGACGTACATGCTATGAATTCCGACCCGAAATCGAGTTTAAATAGAAGGGAAAAGAAAAGGAGGAAAGGAAAAACGCGAGAGAAAAGTGGAACGATATTGCATATTCTACGCTTTTACCCCCACTCCCCGCCTCCCTGTCGCGTTACACCATGCAACCCCATGCGCGTAAACCGAGTTTACGATCCCATATACCAACGAGTTTATTCTTTTATTACGAACATCGTGTTTCCGTCTTACCGCGATCATGCATCACGCATTATATTACTCGCGCGCCTGTCTCCTTTTGATTTGCGCGTTGCTCGAAAATTCACAATATGTCTTTACGCGTCAACCATCCTTTTTATCTCTCCATTCTCGCTTCTCCTACCATCCCTCCATTATTTTATTCTTCTCCCGAGTTCCTCTCGTCGCCTGTAATTTTCTAAATTAAACACATTACTCGTTGCGTAATAATTATCGTGGCGATGATCGTAAGCCGGATATGTCTATTATACGATACGTCTATTTTAATTATAGTTACCGCGTTCCTCTCACTTACGCTACCCTTTTCGCGTTTAAACATTCCCGGTTCTCCATAATTATTTCTCTCTTCCTGTTCCCGCCATTCTTTCACCAAGGATTTTCGGATTAATGGAATTTTCAATTTCCAAAAAAGACTTCTTTTTTGACAGTCACTTACATTTTGTAGTCCACGCGATATTTTCCGCGTTAACCACTTCAGGGACGAATTTTTTAAGTGGGAAATAATCTATTTAGAACAATTCGGTAAGTAAACAAAAATTGGAAAGACGACCAATAGTTCTCCAACTGATTCTAATTTTCGTCTCGCTTGTAATAATCGTAATTTAAAAACCACTAAACGTACATATATGTGCCACTATCCCTGAAGAGATTAAATTGACTCGTTTTCATTATCGAGAGTTGCAGTACCATAATTGGGTATCGTTATTTTTCCGAAACTAATTGTCCATATATATACTTCCCCTGTAAATAATTCGAAATAATTCAATCTTCATCTTTGATCTATATAAAATTTTCCATATTAAATTGTACTCGTTTCAATTATCGAGAGCTAGAATACCATAGCTACATATTGTTATGTTTCAAAAATTAATTGCCCATGTACTCCCTCTGAAAATAATTCGAAATAATTCCATCTTCATCTTCGATCCGCATAAAATTTTTCACATTAAATTGTATTCGTTTCAATTATCAAGAGCTAGGGTATCGTAACTATATATTGTTATGTTCCCAAAAATTAATTGCCCATATGCTTCCTCTGCAAATAATTCGAAATAATTCCAAGTAATTTCGTCTTCGTGTTCTACATTGACCTACATAAAATTTTCCACGTCAAATTGTATTCGTTTCAGTTCTCGAGAGCTAGAGTACCATAACTACATATTGCTATGTTCCCAAAACTAATTGCCCATGTACTGCCTCTGCAAATAATTCGAAATAATTCCAATTCTCCGCGAAATTACACGTCATCTTTCACGTCGACCTTCCATTGGTAAAAGTCGATTGAAAAATGAACCCACGAACCCACGATCGAGTACCATTGGCAAGAACCCCGAGGAGCGACTCTGCTCCATTTGCCAGCGCTTGTTGTCCTTTTCACGAGAACACTTGACGAACGTGGAGCCGTGATAAGAGTCGGTGCAGACGAAGCCTTCAGACGAACCGGTATTTCTTCACCGTGCTAACGTAGATGTCAGCGACGATATCATCTGCCGTGCGTTGAAGTCTCGGGTTACATCTGCACCGCATGTTGCCGGGTCATTGGGGCCGTGTTTCATCACAAACCGGGCCCCTGCACTTTTACTTTCCTCCCTGCATACCGGCGCAAACGGCGTCGCACGAATTTTTATCATCCTGCGGCCTTTCGATCCGATACTTGCCCGTCCGCCCATTCAAATCCACTTCCACTCATGGTGAACCGTGATTCAGTCGTCCACGAGTCCTAACGATTAACGCATTGGCTACCTGACGCGTGCGCGACACACCGATCTCCGTCGAGGTCTCATTGTCAGCGTCACCGTCTGTCAATTGTCAATTGATGAGAAATCTGTTCGCAATCTGACGAATATGCCTGAATTTTTGCGAAATTTCTCCTACGTCGTGCGACTACGAACGTGCCTCCATTTTTCCAATTTTATATTAAATTTAATTTCGAAACAATCGATTCGCGCTTAAGTTTCGTATTTGAAATAAGATTCGACGTAACAAACGAATGGATCGATTATGAATCGTCGACGCGGATGATGACGGCTATTTCGAATACGAAGAAAAATTTCTCGAAATTGAATTTTTCTTCCCGCATTGACAAGGCAGAGATAGAAATTGCGCGTTGAAAATGCTACAGATATTTGCCCAAGGAATTATACAGAGACGTTTCTCAGTGCGAACGAATAGCTATCATTTTTAATAGCTACGTAGAAGAACGTACTGTGCAATTTATCTCTTAGGTAATGATTCGAGATGAATTCACTCTCTGAACCAAAATACTCTACACCTATCTCCAAACACGTGTCCATTAAATGTCCATTACTTCGAGGATAGACGAAGAACTACCGAATTACTTGGAAAATAAAAATCCTTGGGAGGTGCTTGGATAATTAATTACTCGAGGGTGGATCTTTCTTGGAAATTTTCTAAACTTTCGATTGAAAATTCTGCATTAGCGGCATAGTTACCCTCTAGCTGCCATGGCTATCGAGAATCGCGACACGTATCGTCCGCGAAAAATCAGGATCGCTGAGAGGTGTGCGTTCCTCTTTGAAAAGGAGATGGAAACGTCGAAACGCCATGGGAGTTTTCAATTGATCATCGGCGAGACTCATTAACGGCAAGCTCGATTCGTATCAATGACATCACGGGAGCCGTGAAAACGCTGCGGAAGTCGTCTCACGTTCCGGCCAGTTCATTCTTCACTCGTAGGTAGGTAGACTGGTCGATGTGGTGACGCCCCTTTTACAAAGCTTGTCCCACTGCTCCCCGTGTGTACCTGTGCAGTTGGCAAGAAGAGAGCCGCTGCCATAACAGGGTCTCCCGGTGCCTCCGCCACAACTATTCCGATGATCATTCACCAATCTCGTCTCTCATCTTCATCTTTTTATATCATCTCCTCCACGCTCGCTAGCTTTCTTCCTAGCTCCCTCTCCGCTCCTTCTCTCAGATCGGATTATCTTCTTTTTCGTCCTACCTTTTTCTCTCCGCGATCTTACGTGCGAGCTGCTGCCCGATGTCCTTCCCGATAGATCGTCTCGTTTCTCTTTGGCTTCCTGTTTCGAGATCTCCGCGGCGAGACCTTCGTTGAAAACGTGCTATATTTTCAGCGCGGTTTCGTTTTAAAGAAGCTTCGCTTTAAAGAAGTTTCCATTCGTCGGATGAACAAGCATCCCCCGAATTTGAGATTGCTCGTGGAAAATATTATGTCGCGACGATGATCGTCATGGAAATTTGGTCGATTATTCTCGTGAAATCGATTTTCACGGTAATTTTGGGTAATTGGAAAAAATGATCGCAAGCGAACCGGCGAATGAATAAAGCTGGATTAAAAGTCGCGCTGTCTCGCGCGATTAACGTGCCTCGCAATTGCACGCGTGTCGTATAGAGCACGGAGCAGTTTAGGGATGATTTAGAGCTTAATATTGCACGTCGAACGATGACCGCAGATGAGTTTTACGAGTTGGCACAGCCGTCCAAACGAATACGTTTCGAACGACGGATCGTAACGACGCGAAGATCTGTCGCGTGTTTCAATTTTCAAGCAACTCCGAAATTTTCACAAAAAATTGCGAATTTTTAACTAAAAGCCCCGTGCATTCGTAAATTTCTATTCTAAACTTCGAATTTGCAATCTCGCTATTTTTCTTATTATTCCCCCCTCCTTAACCAATTATATACCTGTCGCTATTTTAATGAAAACGAAAATCAGCTATTGCCCGCTAAATCCACAGAGATACTCGCGATACTCCCGTCAATTTCCTCTCCCAACGACTATCCGAATCACGTTACGAAACACTTACGCTTTAACACCCCCTTTTTACCCTCTGATCGTCCAACTTGGTCATTAACTCCAGAAATAGAATAAACGTTTGAACGTGAAATTTAAGGTCTGCCGCGTGTTTCAATTTTCAAACAACTCTAAAATTTTCATCAAAAATTGCGAATTTTTAACTAAAAGCCCCGTGCATTCGTAAATTTCTATTCTAAACTTCGAATTTGCAATCTCGCTATTTTTCTTATTATTCCCCCCTCCTTAACCAATTATATACCTGTCGCTATTTTAATGAAAACGAAAATCAGCTATTGCCCGCTAAATCCACAGAGATACTCGCGAGCCCCGTCAATTTCCTCTCCCAACGACTATCCGAATCACGTTACGAAACACTTACGCTTTAACACCCCCTTTTTACCCTCTGATCGTCCAACTTGGTCATTAACTCCAGAAATAGAATAAACGTTTGAACGTGAAATTTAAGGTCTGCCGCGTGTTTCAATTTTCAAACAACTCTAAAATTTTCATCTACAAAAAATTGCGAATTTTTAACTAAAAGCCCCGTGCATTCGTAAATTTCTATTCTAAACTTCGAATTTGCAATCTCGCTATTTTTCTTATTATTCCCCCCTCCTTAACCAATTATATACCTGTCGCTATTTTAATGAAAACGAAAATCAGCTATTGCCCGCTAAATCCACAGAGATACTCGCGATACTCCCGTCAATTTCCTCTCCCAACGACTATCCGAATCACGTTACGAAACACTTACGCTTTAACACCCCCTTTTTACCCTCTGATCGTCCAACTTGGTCATTAACTCCAGAAATAGAATAAACGTTTGAACGTGAAATTTAAGGTCTGCCGCAGCCACAGCGATGATCGAGCGGAGTGGAGTTGCATCGAAAAAGCGTCGGCGTGTGCACGTGTGCACGTGTGCACCGCGAGAGCCGCGTTGCATGTTATTATCAGGGCTATCGAGGTAATGATCAGCCGATCGTCCCGCTTTGTTTATGGCCGTGGTTTGCTCGCGATCTTGCCTCTGTAATTAATTTAACCAGCGCATTTCTGTCTATTTCTCTCTTCAACGGTCGAAACGAGCGGCGCGGAGCGGAGAGCGCGCGAGATGCAAACCGTTGATCAACTCTCTCTCGTATCTGACTTACGATGATGCACTGCCTCTTACGCGAATTTATCTGCCCTTTCGCTCCTTACCAAGAAAGAAACTATTAACGGGGACTATCAGCGTCCGACAGGTGAAGTATGAAGCACGCGCGGGCAAGCGGCCGAGCCGTGGCTCTCGGCCCTTCCCAAGAAAAATCCGAAAGCCAATTAGCGGCCGGGGCATAGTTTGCGCCCGAAAATAGATGTTCGTTTTGAGAGGCGGATGTAAATCAGCCGCAATTAAATTCTTAATCAAGAGCGCCCACTGTGCCGGTCGCTGATGAAGTCCGCAATTAGGCGAGAACCTTCTTCCGTCTTTCTCCACTTTTTCCCTGCTTTCCCACCCTCGTCCTTCCTAGCTTCTACCTGCTTCTACCTTTTCCGAATTTCTATTCGTCACCGTCTTACCGTATTTATTCTCCTCGAAGCTCGCACTTTGATCGGAGAACGAGGGAAATTCTCGTTCCATGAAAATCGAGCAGAAGTGCAGATATCGCGACGATATTAACGGGAAAAGGCGCGTATCGCTGTCTCGTACTAGGTCAATCGCTCGCGATCTCCAATTTCCCGGCATTCCCACGATTTCCCGTTCCACCGTTTCTCTGTCCTCGCTGTTTTCCATATCGAAGCGAAATTTCACGGGCGCGGGTGGCACGTAACGCGAAGGAGAAGCAGGCGACGATTAGTCACGAGCTATTAACCGAGTATCCGCCTTGTAAACTAAATGACCGCATTACAAGGTATTCTTATATCACGAAGTTGTGGGCGAGGCGTCCGCGAGCGCTCGTTACCTAAATCCGAGCGTTAAGCGCGAAAGTCTCGGCCGGCTTAAGGAGCGTATTAAAGTTCCCGGAACAAGAAACATTAGTGAAAACTTGCCATTTAACGTTGCTGCCTCCCTCGTGCTGTGTTTCGCTTCTTGGCTCCTACATTCTGACCTCTGGAACGCGTTTGCCAGCTTTGTTGCCCCAACAGCCGCTTATCCTTCGCACCGCTGCCGATTTAGATTCGCCTTCTAGGAGTGCGAGTGTTCCGAGAGTCGTTTCAGAGAGTCGATTTTCAGTTGCATTTTATCCAATGTATGTATAATAAATATTGCTAAGGAGAGAAGAGAAGCTCAACCCCCACCGCGCCCATTCCTACGATATTGTAGGCGAGGGGGTTAAAAAATTATATTTCAACTGTGTAATTATCGTATTTGATAGCGAATAATACCAAGAGGAAGTGAAATTTTTCGATAATGTTTTGAGAAAACAATTTAATCAAATTTTCATCGTGCAATATGGGTCACCGTCGAATAGTACAACCCCCGTCGCGGTGGTAGGAAAATGAGAGGTGAAATAAGAGCGAAGTACTATGTAATTATCGTATTTGATACGGAGCAATACCAAGAGGAAGTGAAATTTTTCGTTAATGTTTTGAGAAAACAATTTAATCAAATTTTCATCGTGCAATATGGATCACCGTCGAATAGTACAACCCCCGTCGCGGTGGTAGAAAAGCGAGGAGTAAAATAATAGCGAAAAACGTGGAGAAAAGGTAATTTTAGAGGAACGAGCAGGGTTGTGGATACGTCGCGTAATTTCGAAGGTATCATTGGGACGAAGGGAACGTTGCATTATCTAGGGGTCGCTCTCCATCTAATCTAGTAATGCGACACGCCTAGGGACAGGAAAGCATGTCCAGGCATGCCGGAAAAGGGGGCCTTCATCACGGAATCACTCCAATGGGAATCATCGTGTCGCGTCTTTCTACCTTCTTGCTTAGTCATACTTATAACTTTCTTGCTTTATTGTTCTTCACCTTCGTCCCAGAGGAGCGTGCACAGACAGCACGCACGCTGTTTGTTTCACTTACACCTCCTCGTGAGTTCTACTATGTTCGTACCTCGAGCACTGCGACGCGTAACCGGGCACGAATCGCTTCCGGAATATCGCCGTTAGATTAATAAAACTTTTCACCAACCACGAGATTTTTTCTTTCCTCTGATTATTCGAGAACAATACACGAATCGTTTTCTCGGAGTTGCCAATTTTTCGATAACTAGGTAAAGGTTTTAGCAGTTCAGGATTTCCCTTAACCATTTGTACCATTGTTACGGCACACGTTAAGCTGGATCTACAGACCACGTGTACCATAAATGGTACACGCAGACATATTTATTTATTGCGCTGCAAACATGTTTTATGACAAATTTAATTCTGTAAAATACATTTCTATTCCATATTTTGCTATATAGACAATAACTATTAACCCTTTGCACTCGACAATTTTTGGCTAAAGAAGAATAGCAGTTGAAAGATTCTCTGTTACAAAACTGACGATATTTTTCTGAGCAGTGAATAAGAAGTCGTATGATAATTAACACGTAGAATTATTTAATTTAGTTATTTGAAGTTTGATATATCAATGAATATCGAGCTCCGAAATTTTATCAAATGGCGACCGAAAGGCGCCTCTCGAGTGCCAAGGATTAATTACGTGTAATGCTTGACTTTTTTAAAACGAGGAATGCATAAAAATGGCTTATTCGGGAAATCGCTGCTAAACGTCACTACTCTTCTAGTTCCTTTTACTCATCGAAAATTTTCCAACTGACTGACCTTTACAGTCACGCTGTAAAATGGTACACGGTGTGATAACTGCTTTAACACTAGGTTTACGGACGCTATCTGTACACCTATTTCTAAGCACACCTGACAAATTGACAGGTAAAGGAAACCACGTGCCTTTTTCCTTAACGATTAGTTTAATTTAAAAACAATTATATATTATATTAACCCTTTGCACTCGATGATTTTCGTTACAGAAAAATAGTAATTCGAAGACTTTCTGTTATAGAGTCGACGAAATTTTTCAAATGGTAAATGAGAAATCATATGCAAATTAACACGTAGAATTATTTTGCTTCGACATTCCACACATCGTTAGGTAATTTTATATTTCATATATTAATTAACGTCGATCTTTAGAATTTGATTAAATGGTAACCGAGAGTCGACTCTCGAGTGCAAAGGGTTAACAGTCTTAATGTAAGTTAACTAAATCTGTTACCATCGTATAATTGGAGCAACCCTTCCGTAAATCTAGTGTTAAACAAGCTAATTACTTCTGGATTGACGACGTAATCCGATGTAATGACATATTGCGTGATAATATATCAATTTTCATCCAAAACGACAAATGGTCTGGACATCATGTTGGCCAAAAACAGCTTAGCACGGACCGTGTTAAACGCTTTCCTTAAAGATTCGTTTTCAGACGTAACGGCAGAGGAATAATTAAAAGAGTCTTCGAAAATTGCTTTTAAATTTTAAACGTATCGGTCTAAACGAAAATTTGAACGTTGAAAATTCTATATTTAACGTCGACAGATGTACTTGTTTATTATTTCTACATCTCAATAACTATTTCTATCTTCCAGGTAAGTCTCCTCCACCCGCCTTCCTTTCATTGGTTTATCAGTTTGGTAAGTCATCTTGTAATACGATTACCTCCGTTTTCGTTACTGAAAATGGTAGAAAAATGGCGCTTAACGTCTACCACCTAGGAGAAGCTTACTAACGCGAATATTACACGCGTTAACATCCGACTAAAGCTCTGGCGAATGTATCGAATCGCTAAACCCGTGGTTGCTGGAACCGTGTCGAGACAACCCCTTGCGTAAATCAGCGTGGATTCCGCAGTTCCGATCCTCGCGTTGGATCTCGGGGTTGGCTGAAAAGAGGAGACTGGAACGCGCGGTTAGGCCTCGCTATCAGTGACAAGATGCTCGTTCGTATTACTTAAATCGCGATACCTTCCCACACATACGGTCCCTGGTCGGCGGCGAGGCGAACGAATGGACAGGACGAACGTACAAGTAGACAGATTCAGTGAGCGAGCGATGCCATGCCGAGGCGAACCCGAGCCGCCCCTGTAATCACAATTGAAGGCTATTTTCTCACCGCTCTGATGATGCACTCTGATGATGCCTGCCTCTCGCGTATAACCTCATAGGATCATCTCCATGGCGAGCATAGAGAAGGAGGAAGACGGCGAACAAGGGCGAAAGAGGGAGAGAAAGAGGGAAGGATAGAGTGGAGAGACGAGTTTAGTGTTCGTAACGGGTCGGCATAGGTGTGTGCGTGTGGTGGTTGCGAGCAGAAAATAAGTATAGAAGATGATGGACGCTCTCTCCGAGTAATTCCCTCTAATAATTGAAATGTGCCCGCCAGACCGCTTGGCCGGGTCCAGTTTGCGGTGCATGCGTATGGGTTGATACATAATTGCGCGCACTATCAAGTCCAAAACCAATTTCGATTTCGTCCCCCGCGCAAAAAGAGCAGAGGATGAGCGAACACCGCTCCGCCCCCCCCGTTACCGTCCGAGCTTTCCTCTTCTGTCGGCTTTTGCGCCACGGCAAGCGGAATGCGCTTCGGACAACTCTTAACGTTTCTTCCCTCGTATTTTTCTCCCATTTTTCTCCATTTTTACACCTTTTTCATTCCCTCTTCCCGGTTTTTATCGCCGCTCTATGCTCAGTCGAAATGTCGTAATCGAATATTCTACGTTGCACTCGTGACACAGTCCTCCGCAGTTATATAAATTTCTAATAAATTCGCAACTTCCTGAAAATTTTCGCGTTCTCTATCCTCCAGTAGAGAAGTAGGGAAGCTAGTCGAACGAATCTTGAAACCTTCGG
>NW_016908641.1:551942-569938 GCF_001483705.2 Eufriesea mexicana | reverse complement strand
AAGAGCGAAGAGGACTTGGCCTAAGAGGACGTAGTGCCCATTGCTACCCGCGAGCTCCCTGGACAAACTCTTTCTCCCCTGATCCCCCAGCTACGTCGCCGAGTGTTCACACGCGACCCGGTACCCCTAAGGTTTCGGCCAATGTCCGGATTTGGGCGAAAAACGGGAGGCACCGTGGAAAAGAAGGTAGCCCGAAACGGGAAGCGAGGAAGCAGCTGGCGCTGTCTTGTCGGGGGCATTAATCATCGAAGTATCTAAATGACGGGATTCCGATGTATTACCATATAAATGACATCATATTTCTGGTCAGGTTTCCCCAGTTTGTCGGGTCGCCCTCGCGTGATGTATGGACGACGGCATATTGGCGGGGCCACCCACCTACTACGTCACCCCTATCGGCTCGGACTCTTACACTATCGTCTTTCCTATCGTTCCACGTTGTCCAACCTTAACCCCGACGCTAGCCTTCTGCTTCTCCTGCTCCTCCATATATTTCACGACCATCTCCCGCGATTAGAACCTCCTCCTCGTTATTATGTGCGCGTCGTTTATTGACTGCACGATGACGAGCACCCGAATCGCGCCCTGAAACGGAGTCTCCGAGAATTCCAGTTAGTACAGTGAAAAATAGCAGATGGAAGGGTGGAGAATGACTAGTAACTTTGGTTATTTCCGAAAATCCCACTGCGATTGATCCTTTAGTAGATTATTCAATTTTATAATAGAAAGAAATGCGATCTAACGCCAAAACTACCGATCTTCAGTGGGCACCTAACTATAACGTGCACAGATTATAGTCATTTTCAGCGGTACGTTGAATACGAGCGAATATATTGATTAAAGTTCTTTCTTAGTACGAGTTGATACCAATTTTATTCTTAAAGCAGAGGTCTACGTGTTCGGTGATTGCAAAAAGGAAAATTTTGGGACCAGTCATTTTAATTGAGTTCGGAGTTCTAGTGCTAAATCGTTCTTGTACGTTTTCGTTATTGGAAATCTATGTCACCGCGACACGAATTTTGCGGGACGCGACGAGTTATCAATACTGGGGGAATAAATTTACTGTAGAACTGAGTTAGATAAAAGTTGATTAACGCCACGAGTCATTCCGAGATCTAGCACGGTACAGTTTCACGATGTGCAAGAAATTCGATAGTCCGTATATATGTACACTATTTTCACTGTGGGACGACTCTAGTCACGACGATGAAAGATTATTTCGCAATAAATAGTAGAACACGAAAGAATAACTCGATTTCCATTCAGTCAACTGTATTAAAAAAGACAAAAAAAAACCAACTTAATGAAAATGATCAAAGTGATCGTGTTAAGTCCACCATATATACGACATAAATACTCCAGGGGTTGAAACCAGGGCAACGTATATCTCACCTCGAAATATTAAAAATTCCATGCTTTAAATATCTAATAAATAAAAGGAATTAATTAAATTAGTCACTTTCAGACTAACCTAACACAGGATTTCAGATAATAAAGTAGACCCATGTTGCATAGAAATTTGATTACGTTTTGAACGAAACAACGTTGGTATATTTTTACTAATAAATCGCATAATGTAAAAATGCAAAAGAATAATAATACGCGCATGCAACTATTGCGATATTTCGAGGTAGGACCAAAAATGTCCCACGATGCATTACGGTGCATCGAAAAAGGTGGAACACTTTTAATCGCAGCGTGTCCCAAAGAGATATTCGCAAAGAGCACTTATCCTCGAGCAATTTCCATCGACTCCACTCGCATCCCCGTCGAGCAATTTCATCTTCAATCCCTACACGTCCATCATGCATCAAACCGATTCGGAATCGGAAGGCAACGGTGAATTAGATTCCGTCCCATTCCCGAACACCGACTGACACCACTGAAAGCTTAATTGACAGGAATGACGAGACTCTTGGCTGATCGATCACCCTGCAAGAGCCCGGTTTGTCGTTGGCCTCCCGTTATTCCTCGCCAACCCCACGAACTCTTAAGCGCCGCCGACACCCTCCCTCCATTGGTCACCCTTGAGTTACTCCATTCGTACCTTTCTCGTTTGCCGTCTCGCCGCGGAGCATTATGGCGCCTCCTCATTGGTATTCCAGCGTGATCCTGGTCTCGCGGCACTTTGCGAAAAAATTCCAAGTTAATAAGAAAAGCCGGATGGCTTTCGCTCTACCTAGACCTGCCCTGTCGAACAAAGGTTCGTTGCAACCGGGACTTTTCCTACGCTCCTGGGGGTGTCGGGGGTAGATCCGAGGGATTTGTTGCTGCTTTTTTGCAGCAGAGAAAGATCGATGTTCCCCGAGACAGGGCACCGTAGATTGCTTCGAACGAAGGATTTCTGGTGAGTGAGATTGATAAGCTGAAAAGGTATTTATGGTTTCGCGATTTTCATTGCTGAGTATTTCAGTGCTGTCTATAGTCGACTCGATGACGAAGCTTAGCTAAACGCTGAGCAAGTTTTCAGTCGTACGAAATAACGTGTACCCTTACCGATCCCACGGGTAAAATAGTTCCAAATTGACGCGAAATCTTTTCCAAATTTAGCTCTCGTGCATGATGCAATGTAATTAGAACGCTTCTTACTTCTCTAACTGTCAAAACAAAATTCGGTTCTAATTGAATAGCCAGCAGTCTATCGCCAGACTATCGAAATAGGTTAATGTCGCGTGAAAATGAAAAATACAGGAATTCTTTGAAATAAACGCCACGGTGGGCATCGTGCAGGTTCACTCGATTAAACGGTCATCAGCGTCGTTTCGGGGCGTAAAAGCAGCGTTAAGGCCGTCAGTCAGGCGGTGGAACAGGTGACGAGGTTGAAAAAGTGTCACGCGACATTTGGACGTTATCGTGGGCATCGAAAGGCTTAAATCGGTGAGAAACGACAGTGGCGAAGTTGGCGGGTAATTGTGCGGTTAGGAACCCTCTTGCGGCGTAATGAAGGAGTCGTCAACGAGGCCTATCTGCACTCAATTAGCGTGATTACATGTTCCCTCCTTTCAACGTCAGGAATATCCCGTTGCGACATCAGCCACCACGGGGCCGGTGAGGGGTGTAATTGCGTGACACTTCCGAGATTGAGCTTTTATAAAAGTTCCAGGTCGCCGAGATCTTTCGTGCTCGCTGTACGAACTGTAACTATTCCGGATTGGTACGAATTTCATGGAAAATTGGCTGTAATTCGAGTAAAATTAATTCATATGGATTGGAATATTTGGTTATATCTTTATTCCTGAACGAGGGTTTCATTTTTCAATCGTTTTTGAAATTTCGTTGACAATTGGGATTAATAGTATTTTCGTTGAGTGGCAAAATAAGTATTTTAGTACGAGATGGAGTTTAGCGTCAGAAATTTTATTGGGTGAATAGAGTTTAGCGAATTTTTGGTTGTTATATTTCGTAAAAAAGTAGATGCAGACGTTTGGAAATATTTCCGTTCGGTGATTATTAAAATTCGCGTTATTTGCACGATTAAACAATTGCAGCGCGTAAGTGCATTCGAGGACAGTGCAATGCAACTGCACTGCAGAGCCGTCTGCCATCGCACGGAGAGAATCGGTACTAAGGAATATCTGCGGGATGGCACCGTCGGTATTACAGGTCTCTAGAGACACTTTGCTCTTCGTTCGGATAACACCTGCGATCAAATTTTCCGTCGCACGAACTGTAACAAAACGTATCTCTTCTTAAAACAAAAATAAATATCGTTTCTTTTAATATTTTATTTAAATTTGAAATTTATTTAACAATCGGTGCATTCTCTATCTCGGAATCATATCTTCATTGTCGCGAAACGAAATTAAATTTGTTAAAATTTAATAAAAAGAAACGATATTATTTAACGCATTTAATTAGCAATCAGCAAATTAGCAAATCGTCTATAATTACATTTTAAATTTCTGCGAATAAATTAAAAAGATTTTCTCTCGTAATTTTGCGCAGCCTCGCGAAGGATCAGACGCTAAAATTACTCTAAAAATTGTAATCGAAACGCGCAAGATGATATTTTAAAGAAGAAAAAAGAAAGAAAGATTGGAGAAATATAATATTTCATTGCACGTGCAAATATCTTCGAAGAATCGAGTCGAATCGAGGCGACAAATTTTCACGAGATTTCGCAGGCAGATAGGAAGTCACGCCGCGGTGCTAAGCGCTTAATTTTCTTAAAAAGTTGGGAAAAAATCGATCGATTGTCAAACCATAAACGGTGCGTGCGAAGCCAGCAACCGAAGCGATAAATCGATGATCCGATGTCCAGGCTGTCGAGTGACGAAGTTACCTGCGGAATGCGCATGAAAAAGTAGCAAACCGTGATGAATCGCTATCAAAGTGTCACGCTGTCTGGGCACGATGCTGTTCCCTCCGTTTTTCTCCATTTGTAACTTGTCGACGTGCTACGTTTACAACCAAGTTCCAGCCGAATTGATATTTCGGACCACGGTGATCCGTGAATCAAGGCCGCGAGCATTCGCGCAATTAATTTCTCCGATGGCCGAAAAAATGCCCGAGTCTATTTTCTCTCTATGCCACTGCAAACACAGTGCTGCAAATAACGCAAATATTTACTGCGAAATCCTCAAAGATCTGCGAGGTTTCCTACAGAATTATTTTCGCATGGACTTTCCTGTCGAAGGAATCAATTCGATTAGCCTAATCTTCAATTATTCCAGCCATTCAAATATTATAGTATCGCACATTTTTCACCACGTGCGCGCAGTTTTTCGAACGGTACCGAGCAAAGTTTAGGTCAGCCGAGGAAAATTCTGGACGATGGGTTATATTTCATCGTGTTTAAGGGAAACATCGGAAAACGTGTGCATAGTGGGAAAGAAATACGAAGTAGCCTAAGTACTGTTAGAAGTCAGTTGTTGTCGAGTTGCAGTCTGAGACAATTGTGTTGAGTTCTGGAGTACTGGAGGTCGAGATTGAGAATCGAAGTCGAGCGGAGTTGGACTATTGTAATGTAGGATTTCTAGCTAGATTAATCCTATGCGGACCCAGATCCGCTCGTCTAATGAACAACAATTCCCTTTTAATAATAAAACTGGTTTATTTAATTAACATATTACACTAAGTTCCTCTCAGTTCTAACTCTCAAACACACGATCCTCTATTCGCTACGTCTCGACTCCACACAATCTGCCGTGCCCCACGCCCTTGTACCCTTACTTAGCACATCTTGCGCGGGTGCTTTGCTGCCAAACTCTCTCCGCCTAGCGGGCAATTTTTTACATTTCGTCGGGACATCGCACATGGCTTGGTCCTTTCTTTTGCAAGCCTATTGTCAGCCAAATCCTATGTGCTGTTGCCTGCTTTCTAAAATCAATGGCTAAAGAATGCCTCGTGTCCGGTGACCAGAGGGAAATAAAGAACAGTTTGTAAAGTATATTGAAAATGAAGAAGATAGAAGACACGGAACTTGAAATAAAACAGCAATTAGAATCTGGCTGCCAGAAGACCGTAACGGGTCTTCTGGGTCTAGAGTTTATCCTCAGATGGGACAACGCGTGTGATTTAATATTCCTGAACAGGAATTTACTGAAAAAAAAAAGTCGAATTAGGCTTGGTACACACGAGCGCTGAATAGACGCTACCAGCTATGAAGTACAATTAACACTCATGTGTATCCGATCTTATTGTAAAAACGCTACGAAAGCCCAACGATAATAATAATCCGTGCAAAACGACTTTAGTCGATTCCCGCGCAAGATGTGTTAAAGTAAAAACTCGCTCTTTCCATACACAGGCTTTCTCTCCCAATCACTCGACCTAGTCATAAATATGTCATCCGTTCGCACGCACTCCAGGTATCGTCCTAAACGCCTAAGTCGAAGCCGATGTCACTGTTTATTATTCTCCAGATAGTCTCCAGATATCGAGAGTTGCAGCAAGTCGAGAATACTGTCATTCGCATATATTCATATTACTGTTAATTTATCGTCGTCAGTATACATTACCATCGTCCAATCTCTGAAATATCCTCTTTCTTAGTGATCAAAATGACATTCGAATAGTAACTTATCATACTCGCAGCTAACGCAACATATATTCCAGTAGAACATGATTTTGAAAATAATAAAAAGATAAGAAAATGCTATAGGATAACTTCAGGTACTTTGAAAAGCACTTTTCCATTTCTCCTTATATTCGCATTTTATTATCCAATAGTTCGTGTACCCTGTGTAATAAAAATAATGAAAAATTGCGAAAAATTTCTTATTCGCACAGGGAAAACGAGGAAAAAGAATAAAATCGAAAACGGAATGGTGAAATGACACACAGTCGCTAAACGTTTCGATGCAGTGCGATAGAGGGTCATTAATTCAACGACACACGTTCCTGATATTAATACCCGCGATACACAAGGGTGACGACGTATTTATGACTATTTCTTACCTACCACCCCACGCTTCATTAAGATCTTCGTAAATCCTGTTAAGCGTTGACAGACGCGCAATATCAGCTATATATTTGCTCGGTTTGGTCCGGCATATGATTCTGGAATTAGCGGCACAATGTAATAAACGATTCTGGATAATTTCCCGGACACGGTAGATCTCTATTTCACCGGGTTTATTACCGTCTTTCCGGCCAAATATCTCGTAACTCTCAGGCGGAGAATCACTTACAAAATAATGTAGGATACCAAAAGAAACGGCGAATCGGCTATTGCCAAGAAAAACAAATTGTAAACCGATCGATATCTTCTAGAAGCAAATCGAAAAGTTATTCTATATAACAAAATTAAGTTGCGCGACTCCTCTACGGGGAGGTGAAGCATAGGTTAAGGAAAGCAAAAAAGCGTGGTCCTTGACAACCAAAACAGAGTCCTTAGAAATCGATTGTGACCGGCACAAGCGTGAGTCGCTTGGTGTTGGAAAGAGAATTTTAAAAGAGCGCGTCTTTGCGTGTTTTCGTTATCTTGGCGTTCTTTCCCTGAGTTAAATCAGTTTACGAGTTTTGAGTTTGCGCTATCGTGTTCTTGTTCTTTCGTGAATTTCCGGTGTCTCGAGACCAGTTTCGCCATCCTACAATAATATACAATAGTGAACGTTAACTTTGTCAAAAACAGCTGTGTCCATATTTTCACTGATTCCGAAAATAAAATCCGTAACCACTCGTTTCGACTTATCTCGTCGTTCGAAAGAGAACCATCGTTGTCAGAAACAAAAATTTCTCCGTCCTGGAACTATAAAAAAATTCCCGAAAAATTTCATTGCCACGAGAATCGTGTTACAATTAAAGTACAAATATTTGGAACGCGTAATAATTCTTCGACAACCCCCGACTACGGAGGGGTAAGACCAGCAGAAGCGTTTACGAAGTCGTATTTATGCGTTCATAAATATTCGCCGATTCGAAAGGAAAATACGTGCGACCAGGAGCCACCCCGCGAGGAGATATCGGTTGGAAAACACGAGACGGTCGTTTTGAGATTGTTACTGCCAGGATCAGAGCGCCGGGGCATCCCCTGGCACGGTTACATCGGTCGAGCAGTTTAAAAAGCCATTTCACGGCGGTCGGGGGTGCATCTGTTTTGAAAATCTCACGATTTTAAAGAGACGTTGGGACAGGCCTCGAGGGAAGACTTGTCAGTCGTTTAAGGGTTCGCGCAACCCCCGCCGCCGCCCTGGAAGTCATTGGTTTCGCGATGAGTACGGGCACGCGCGGGTTTCGGCTGGAGTCGTTACATCGGGATACGAGATGCCAGAAACAAGCGCTCGTTGCACGCGGGAATCGTCTTTCTACGCTCGGATCCGAGGGTAATCGAGGCAGAAGTCGAGAATTCGAGGCAGTCGCAGGGGGATTTCGACGGGGTGAGAAACGTCCGGTGTGAATCGAGTATTCTTCAACGTGCCTTTTCAGTTGCCTCCTAGTTCCCTTTCCAAGATAATATTCTTTATTTTTCATTCATTTATATTTAATAATATTTTCTCGTTTATCGACGATTTTGTTCTTTGGGTTATTTAGATTTAATTTCCTTTGCAAGTTCGAAAGCAATTAGTTTGATTTTTAGGGGAGGGAATAGTATTCCTTATTTATAGTAAATTTAGATTTAATAATATTATACTATCGATTATTACTTATTAACAAATTATAAATTCGGGAGAAACTACAATCGAAATGTCTTTTCCTTTTTCAGGAATAAAATGAAAATTACGATTGCATTTAGAATATATTACATAGTATTCCCTACTTTTACTAACTTTATTTTTAGTAATATTTTACTATTAATTATTACTTATTAAGAAATTAGAAATTCTAAAGGAACTATAGTATGAATTTTGTCTTTTTCTTGAGGATAAGTTATAAAGATGTATTTCATATTTGAATTTTGTCTCGATGATTAAATCGAGTCTAGGAGAAAATTTGATAATTTGCAATTACACGAAATATATCTCGCGCGTGAAATAAAAGGTGATTTGGACTCGTTGGAGGCAAGTTTGCAAAGTTGTCCCCCGTCAAAAACCGTGACGGAATCGTTCCATTCTTACCCGACTCGAGCCTCCCTTAAAATTCATCGGGTCGTTACACTTTCTGTTCTTTCGAACTTCCTATCCCGCTTCATCCGTTGCCTCCCATAAATCCACTTTCGATTATGTTATCTAATGGGAGTATTATGCGGCGTGATTGCTGGCTTTAAAGCGACGCTAGGGTGGACTCGACGTCTTGTAAGAATCATGTATCCATTATGGGGTAATTAGGTGGGCAGAGAAAACGAGGAGGGTGGAACAGGATGCTTCGGCGACAGACATTCCGGGCGTTTACTGTATCTTTGCAAGAAAACGAACGTCAAACTTCCATCACGCGTCGAGATATTACCTCACAAACGAAATATAAAACAGCAAAATTCCCTTGAAAACTATTCGACACCGGTACCAATAATCCAATAGCGCGTCAAAAATCATCGATATTGGGATTATGGGTAAAAAGAAATAACTATCTGTGAGAGGAGTCTTTATTTGGATGGCAGCACCCTGCATAGGGATCTATGTTTGCTACGAGGAATCATCGAGCTTATCAGTTTTCGAAGCAGGACTGAGTGACGCAATGGATCGTCATAGGGTCTATAAAACCCTGGCTGAAGGGTTCGACGAGACTCTTTTCGACAACCCATCGTCTGCATCACGCATCTCAGAAGACTCAGGCCTCCGCGTATTTGTACCGCAAGAAAATAAAATATAACCAAAGTTAAAAGTTCAATCTCTATAAACCCGTTCTTCACCACGTATCTGTATTTTATAATTATCTTTATTCTCTCCTAAGGAAGGTATATCTCAAGTATTCCGACTGTTCGCGTAGAGCTGATTGCAGCTCGTCCTGGTCCCCTAGTTCCTATCTAACGTGTGAAATAAACGCTTCGCGTATTCCCGGAACCTCTTCGGCGCATAGTTTAAAGATACATCTATTTCTCCTGAGAGATTAATTTTCGTATTTTCGATACGTCAAGACGTATCTTATTTTCAACAATCAACAACGCAATCTTCTCAAATTCTTCGAATACGCGATCACGTTAACCCTCGTTAGACCACCCCGAGCTCGCTGTAACAAACTGCAGCAAACTACGTTGCATCGAACCGCGACAGAGTCTCTGCACAGGGACCTCGCCTAGTAGACCTTCGAGTGGCCTTTGTTCTACGCGACTTTCCAAACTCCACCTCGCGGAAAGGTCGCATTCTTGGACGGTGTCGCGGGGTTCCACCTCGAGCCTCCGACGCTCTACGCCATTGGCTGATCTCACGGCACGGGATCAGCGTGATCGGCCAAATCGGCTCTATCGTCCGGCCGCCAAATAAAGGGGTAATGGTATACTAAATAATGCATACGCCCTGTCCCACCCCGTCATTAATAACCAAGACAAATCGCGGACTGCGTAACACGTTGCACAATCCTGGTATGCATTCTCCTCGTTACGCTTCGACCAGTGTGCACACTTTATTGGGCAAGTCTCATTCACCGATTCGACGGGTGCCATAGGTGTGGGTGCGCGATTGTTACGATCCATAGCCTGTCTCTGTCCGTTTCCCGCCCCGCCCTGTGTTCCTCCTCGTCTCGCGACCCCTTCTTCAGCAGCTTCTTCGTCTTCTTCTTTCGCCTGTCCGTCTGCTATCGCTCCCCCTTTCCGGTCAATCGAAGCCAGCCGTACGTGTCGTACATTTACGTACTACTAATTTTCAGTTATTTATACCCGCAGTGCTGATATCGGGGAGGGATGCCTGGTGGGAGCTCGTGGCTGTTGAACTTGGATTCGAGGCTGATCTCGCCGTTAAGGCCTCTTCATTTAAGACGTCCATCTCGACTCCTTTGAAGGAGAATCCGTTCTTGGCTCCAACGTTCCTCGGATATTTCCATTCCCTTCGTTTGGTATTCGTTTCGCTTCATTTCGTTTTTCCTTTCCATCAGGTGGCTCCGATTAGACGTGGCTACCTGTTTGGCTAGTGTGTAGCGAATAATATATAGTACTGGTTCAACCGCGTATCGGTCTTTCAGAAAATTACGATCTACGCGAATCTGCTTCTCAGAGTGCTCGACCAACCACTGTAATTAAACGATGCGTTAATGTAGGATAATATTTCGAGAAAGAAATCGCGAATCGGTCATTGCCGATTCTGGATTTCTTATTTTCGAAGAAATTATAAACCATTCGATGACCTCGGTGACAATCGGTGACATTTTCTAGAAGCAAATGGAAAAGGATACCGTGGTCTCTATGGGGAGGTGGCACGAGGTCAACAAAATCGTAATCGTCACGGGGAGCAAATCGCTAATGGGCTGAATCGTATCAGCGAATCAGCGATTGGAAAAAGCACGCCATCGAGCTTTGCGAAAAGCATAAGAAAGGAACCCTTGACGACACGGAGTCCTTAGTGAAGAAGCGTTGAAGAGTTCGTAGAAATAGATTGTGACCGGCACGGGCGTGGGTCGTTCGGTTCTGGAGAGTGTCAAATTAGAGCGTGTTTCCGTGTGTTATTTTAGTGTTCTTTTCCTGCGTTGAATTAGTTTTCCCGAATTTAGTGTTCGTATTGTTCCTCTCATATTGTTCTGTCCGATATTCGTTCGATTAAACGAGGAACATACGAATATTTAACTCCTGTACGTTGAAGACAATAAAACTTGTTTTATTGCATCCTGCAATATTTTTCCATTTTCGTATAATAACGCGTTCCATTGGGAACTCGTATCTTCTTCCCTCCCTTGGAAAATCAATATAATCTTCAAAGAGCCTTTCCCGTGCGAACTCGACGATTCTCCTTCGCCAAATTCACCTATCCCCTGTCAACTATCCCTTGGAATTAAAAAAGGAAGAAAATGTCGGGGTTAGAATGCAGCAAAGGCGTAGGAAGAGTGAACGCAGAAGGCTATGTCTGCCAAGGAGATATCTCCGAACGGGAAAAAGGAAATATCGCAGTTCGATGGAGGAAATGGTGGCAGTTGACGGGGAAGCTAATTGAAAAAGCAACGAGGCAAGGAATCGCGACGTTTTCCCCGGGAACACTTAATTAAATGCGTATGTAGATGTCCGTGGAGCATATAAGGGAGAAGTAATGCTTATACGTGGATTGAGATTAGCTTGAAGAATTATGAAGCGAGTTAAATCAACTGTGAGATTAGATCGGTAGGTACTGTTATCTACCGCGCTCTCCGTCGGTCCCTCCAGTTATTTGCTACATTAAGATAAGAATTCTCTGGCTAACATCGAATTTGCAACTGACTTACAAGTTGCAGCGGCAAGACACGAGTAAGGGGGAAACGGGATAAGTACGTAAATTACGGCCAAGTTTTCATGGCTTTTCGATAAACACGCGTTCCCCTGTTTCGCGTTGTTATCTGCAAATATTATACTTATTCGCTCGGCGTGGAATTAAACGCGATAGTGAGTGATCGTTGGAGTAGCACAGGCCGTAGCCAGATTACGGAAATTTACGATAATGCGCGTTTTCGCGGGAAAAAAAAGGTAAAGGAGCAGGAATTTTGTTGCAAATGTGACTGGTTATTAGGCGGTTGTAGGAATATATCTTTATCTTACGCGTGTAATGTATGTACATTGCGTACGCGTAATTTGCATATTGACAGGGTATTATGCTTGCATAAATTTGAAAAGGATACAAGTTCGCGGAGCAGGCATAATTAAATTAGCTCTCGGGAACAGATCATTCCAGTCGGGCCTTTGCGACAGTCACCGAGGAAAATGAAAAATCCAGGATCGATACCGTTCAGAGATATTTCGTAGAAACCGAGATTGAAAGATTTGTTGGATGACTGACGATTCGTTGGCCCTTAGTCACTATTCTGTAGTCAGTAAGTAGAAGGGCCTGGCTGATAAACGCAGACCAATTTCAGAGTCCAAAAACAATTGACTTATTCCTACTTTCACTAAGGGCCAATGGTCT
Source organism: Eufriesea mexicana (assembly GCF_001483705.2). Classification (NCBI taxonomy): domain Eukaryota; kingdom Metazoa; phylum Arthropoda; class Insecta; order Hymenoptera; family Apidae; genus Eufriesea; species Eufriesea mexicana. Next base: position 557,543 of record NW_016908641.1, on the reverse strand, counting down.
GTTAGTGGTGGATGAAATTTAATAACAATAAGAACAATTATTTATTTAATTACAAAAATTATCAAACACGAATATCAAGTTGAAATATGATAAATTTTTCGCAATTACACACTCACGCGTCTTCTCGCTATTAACCCTTTGAACTCGAAGATTTCTTCGTTGCGAAGATGCAATTCGAAGCTCTTCCCAGATTTTTATAAGCTCACTGCTGCTACTGTTTATGCTAAAATTAAAAAAGGAAAATCGTGAATTTGCGTGAGAAACGAACGAATAGAATAATTTTATTTGAATGTTCTTAATATAATTATCATCGTCCATTATTTAAGTTATAGCATTAAAATAAACGGTAACTGAGAGTCACCTCTCGAGTGCAAAGGATTAAAACTCAATTGCAACTAACGTATGTCAAATCACTCTCTTCTTTTCTTTCTTCTTTCGTACATTACATTGTCGTACACGATTCACACAACACCTTCATCATTACACGCATACTCATTTATCATAATAACCTGAATTCATTAAATATTTCCATCCCATTCATACTTGTTCCACTCATTCCAATGCATATATATTTAAAAATCTATGTAACCATTGGTTATCTTCACCCCACCAAAAACTAACGTTATATAAGCACGCACAAAATTTGCGAAAAGTCAGTTTCAGTCGAGTTCCAGTTCCAGTTTCAGTTTCCATTTTACATTTTTTCCTCTCCGCCGACTTGTATTTTTCCAACGTAGCCTTGTTGCTAGAACCCGTATTGTATATTGAAATCCGGGTTCCAACAGATTTATAGAAACTCGTGGTAAGGATTGGATTTATAAAATTGAACTTTTAACTTTGGTTATATTTTATTCCCTCGCGGTACAAATGCGCGGAGGCTTGAGTCTTCTGAGATGCGTGATGCACACGGTGAGCTGTCAAATAGTGTCTCCTCGAAACCTTCAGCCAGGTTCTTATAAGCTCTGTGTCGAGCCATTGCGTCGCTCAGTCCTGCTTCGAAAACTGATAAGCTCGATGGTTCCTCGTAGCAAACATAGATCCCTATGCAGGGTGATAGCATGCAAATAAAGACTCCTCTCGCAAACTTCGTTTTCCACCGTGTCGCGTGTAACGTGTGCGAGACGTATGGTTCGATGCGCGAGAATTCCGAGCGGAAAAGCGAGGATGAAAATGAGAGTTGACGAATTTTATCCGGAGGGTGAATATTATTGCACGTTTCATCTGTTTTATCGCGATTGTCCCCCTGGTTCGCGGCGACCGCTTATAACTCGGGGGTTCCGCGCTCGGTTCAACCCTTGCTCTCGCGGGGACAAATTTCCAGGATTTAAGACGCGGAGCCAGAGTTGATAAGTGGTGCAAAGGTTACGATTTTGCGTAAAGGATATTCTATATTATTTTGCGTGATTATTTTATATTATAGATTATTTTCATTAATTATTGTAGGATACCATTTCGGAAAGAAATCGCGAATCAATCGCCATTGCCAGCGAAAACAAATTATAAACCGATCGATATTTTCTAGAAGCAAATGGAAATGTTAAATAACGATTCGGAGAGGAAAATCAAGTCGCGAGGTGAAGCGTAGGTTAAGAAAAGCATAAAAGCGTGGTCCTTGTGACGAGCAAAACTGAGTCCTTAGAAATCGATTGTGACCAGCACGAGCGTGAGTCGTTTGGTGTAGTAAAGAGAGTTAAATTAGAGTGCGTCTTGGTGTGTTGTCGTTTCGTTATCCTGGTGTTCTTTTTCCAAGTTAAATAAGTTTTATGAGTTTTGAGTTTGTGTTATTCTGTTCTTGTTATTTTGCCAATTTTTGGTGTCTCAGAACCAGTTTTCGTCATCCCACGTTATTCTATATTATTTTGCGTAAAGAATATTCTATATTGCGTAAATAATATTTTATATTATATATTATTTTAACTAATTATTCTATATTATTTTGCGCTAAGAATATTCTATATTATGAAAGGAATCTTTATTCGGGTGGCGTCACCCTGCATCGAAATCTATCTTTGCTTCGAGGAATCAATGAAACGGGAGGAACGGGTTGTTATAGGGCCTATGAAAATCTAGCTGAAGGGCATAACGGGACACATTTTCCGACAGTCCAGCGTCTGCATCACGCGTCATAGGAGACTTCGATCCTCCGTTTATTTGATACCAGGAAACATAAAATATAATAAAATCGGAATCAAAAGTCCCTTTTAATTCGTGAATCCGATCTGCACCGCAATATTTCGTAAATAATATTCTATATTCTATATTATTCTATATTATATCCATATGGCAATTTTTATTTATCGCTGTTACTGCCGAATGCTGCCAAAATTCGTAGACCCTGTGACAACGTCCGACGTTTTCGTTCGAATCGAACGCGAGAGTCCTGGAACCCTCGTCAGATAGCTCGATCGGTCCAAAAATCCATCCCGGTGTTCGCGCGAACCTTCGAACGCGTTGGGAAATTCCATCCGGAACGAAATCGAAGCTCATCGACGTTCTTCGCGGGACGATCGATCGAGGAGAATTACGATTGGACGGCTGGTTGCTCCTTAGTTATTCGAAAAAGGGAGAAAGCCGTTGGGGTCCATTCGCGTCGAGGGAGAAAGGGCTGGCCAGCAGGGCGTCCGAGTGTAAAGGTATTCGAAACGCAAGCGGAACGTTCCGGCTTGAAAAATCCCCCAAGGGGTGCTCCACGGAGACGCGGAAGGACCCTTCCGGCTTCTTCTCCAAGATCGCTGCCTGCGACACCTCATTTCCTTATCTTTAACAGGCCGTTACGTTTCCGTGCCCTGCTTCTCGATACTACTTTTTTTTTTTTTCGCGTGCCTGCTAAAATGGCGGGAAACCGGCTACTCCTATACCAACGTCGTGTCATCTTCTGACAGGAATAGCGTTGTAGATTTTATTAAAAAACACAGTGCAGGCGTATTCAATGAGATAGTAATTTTAGTTAAGAATAGGAAAAATGGATTATAATTATAGAGAGAACGTGCCTGGAACCACGGGAAAAATAAAGTTCGACCCGTTTCGAAAGATTGACACGCAACTGACTGTCAAAAGCTAATAAGTATAAACGGTTGGTCCGTTGCAGCTCTCCACTGTTTATATCGGTTTCATGCTAGGGTTCCAAACGTCGGTGACGCCTTAACCGTTTGAGTGCCAAGCGGCGCGATCGCGCTTCTTCTATTTTGTGTCCAAAAGTGCCAGCGTTCTGAGCTGCGAAGCTGACAATCAGCGCGCTCGGTTGGTGAACGCGGAATATGAGAAGCGTTATCGCGCCGCTCGGCATTTTTGGACACGGAATATGACAAGCGCTATCGCGCCGCTTGGCAAATATCGATTGGGAAACAATAATAACCCGTGGCACTCAAACGGTTAAGGCAAAAGCGACAATGTATAACGTTGTCTTTTAACATTTTGTCGGCCGCTCGCTTCTCGCATCGCCTTTACGCTGTCACCGACAAATTTCGCACGGGTTCCATTGCTCGCTGACGATCACATTTACGCTATGCTTCGTACATGCGGTATGATTATTATTAAAAGAGGCACCAAGACCCGAGACTAACAGAACAAGCATCTGCTTAAAGAATGTCAAGAAAAGACAATCGGAACAGCTAAAACAGTAGCATAGTGGAAGCGTCGTACCGCGTTGAACTGAAGTGAAGTCAGGCGTACGTGACAGCGGCCAATAATCGTTGGCGAGAAAAAGTCACGCCTGCGTGACAGCGGCCGGCAAAGTGTTAACAAATAGTGGCCAACTCCTGACCAATTTTTTGGCTGTAGGAATTTTCGCATTGCTAAAAAAATAACTCTTTATCGCGCGAAATAGGAGAAACCCTGACAAGATATTCACAGACGCGTATGCCAAAACGGTTCAGTACTTCTGTGACAATTGCCCAATGACGTGTACACCACGTCGTTGGCGATTCTGCGACGAAAGCGTTACGACGTGCGTGGCACGTCTTTCCAGTGCAAGTGGTTAACCCTTTGCACTCTATTCACACCGCTATGGCGACATTTTAAGATAGCCTGTAACTCCGTTGCAGGTGCTGCGGCACTAGAATTCCGCTGGATTTATATTAAATATCGTTAAATAAAATTCCCGAAACACAGGGTTACTGTATTCTTCCTGATAGACATTATCAACCGATGAAAATGAAATGCTACTTGACTGGTAAACATTGTACTATAAAAGCTAACTAATGACTAGAGTTGCTGATAGGTCATATTAAAAATTACTGGGAGTGCAAAGGGTTAATGAATTCCATGGACGAAATATCGTTAGAACGGTTATTACATCTGTCATGACATTTACTTGACTATCCGATTAGGTAATGAAAGTTGCTTTAATTTGACAACAAGTAGAGTGTATATTACCGGTTTCTCTGACACGTGTTATACCGGGGTAGGTTAATTATAATTCTCTCTCAACGTAAATCCAGGTTTTTGGTGTTATTGAGGACAAGAATACCAACTGTACACAGGGAAACAAGTTCCTCGAGTGTTTATGGCGACGCAGCCGGGTACCCTCGTGGAACAATGTTTCATTCGGAGTTTTATCACGATTTCCTTCCTATGAGAACCAAAGTTTGATTACGGAACGGAGCGCGAAATACAGAATTATAAGCGGGGCAAAATCACGTGGAGGTAAAATTGGCCGCCTGACATTCGCCGTTCAGAGCTTGATGCAATCTAAACTATTGCTTTTGCAACCTCGGTGTTGCTCGCGGTATGATACCGAATTATTCCATCTTTTCCACGGCGAAATTATATTCCGAAAACCCGGTTATCTACGAAATGGACCGAGCTAAATCGTAAGCGAAGTAATTGCAATAATATCGCGATAAAGAGGAAAAGGAGTAACAGGTTTAACTTGCATCTTTGGAGAATCCGCGTATGCTCTCCTTGGATCCCTATTATAGCCTCACCTTACTCGTTCGACGTTGTTCTTATTTGTTCCTCGTCATCGCAGAATCATTATCATCGCTCCTCTATCGAAACGTAGCACCTGATGCAATGCACGTTAATTTTCTTCGTATTTAATTCTTTCTTGCATCTAGGCTTTGTACCCTCGGGTTAGGTACAATAACAGCCAATTTTGGATATAATAAACATGTAAATACACTTGCTCGTAGATTAGACAAAGAGAATATCGATCGGTCCTAAATCTAGGTCGAACTGAGAAACTAGGGAGCTTTACCTGCATCTTTGCGTAACGCGAGTTAGTATAAGTCGCTTATGGAGCAATTAGAAAAATATAAGATTGTGACGTGTAGGATAAGTGCACTGCAGGTGATACTCCTCGTAATCCTTCAGGGAATCGATAAACTATTACACTTGCTAAATCTAGCCTAAATCTAGCGAATGACTTGTGAATGGAAAAATGGAAGAATCTTTAAAACAAAAAATAAATAAATAAATATTAAATTAGCGATAGTGGAAAATTTCAGCTACCTTCTTATCGCATCCATCCAACAGACGATCATAGACAGTCGCAATCTTGGCGAGCAAACAGAGACCACGTCCACCCTGAATGCACGAACCCTGAGGCAGCGCAGCATTTAGTCAGATTTACCTATCCAAACGCACGAGAGCGTCGGAAGA